>NW_019417285.1:0-157404 GCF_000390285.2 Anoplophora glabripennis
CGATCGCACACTACCGAAGGCCACAAGCGGGCGTCCCGACGCCCGGCGTCTCGGGCGTCCGTCTGGCTCTACTGTCGCCATACCTACTCTTGTTGATTCTCCAACATCCAATGAACTAATGTCCGGCGCATTAAATGATCGTCTGTTTTCAGTTCCTGGGTTAGCTGAATCTTGAATGGATACAAATACAGATCTTTTGTTAAAATCCGCTGCATCGTTGTTTTCGAAATGTTTGATTGCAGTGACCGACGCCGCACTATCTCTCACCGGTCTGCTTTTTATTATCTGCAACCGAACCTGTTTGTTCAAATTTGGCAACTAATCCTTTCACTTTTGTTTCATTCGAGGCGAAAATTCCACGTAATTTGCACACAGTCTCAGCTACACACTCTCCGTAGTTGTAATGAATTTTCACAATCTTCACGAGCTCATCCGTCCTATACCGCTCCATTTTGTCTAACCGCAACATGTGACCTCAGAGTAATAAGTAAAGGGGAGGCCGCATTCCCTATTTCAGTACACAATGTAAACATGTAACCTCAACCTATTGTATGTTGATAAACAAATGATACATAAGTAAACACAATGGTCCCTGGTACAGTGGCGTACCGAGTTTAGGTTTAAAATCTATCATAATATAAGGAAACCATAAAAATTACACTTTTTAATAGAATAAAATCAGAAGTGCTCGATTATTTAAGCTTTCATGTGTAATAAATAGACAATAAATAAGAAAAAGTTAATGGTTTCTTCAAAATCTATAATTAATATTTTAAAAACATTTTCAGAACAAAAGAGTGACTAAAGAAAACTCCTCGATTGAAACTATCATTATACTATAGCTATAGCAATGTCATTGCCTACTATTAATTCTATTATTTCATAGTAGTTCTCGATTACTGGAAGAACATTTATTAAAATAAATAATTTAAATAAAACTACAAGAAAAGGAGCAAAAATATATTTAATTAAAATCTGCTGGAATATAAACAATGCAAAGAAAACAAAACATATTTGTACTAAAAGTAACGGAAAAATGAATTTACATTGAACAACATTTAATCGTATGGGAAAATAAGCATGTTTTAAATGTACGCAACAAAAATAAGCTGAATTTTGAGCTCACAACATTGACAGCTCGTCTCTTATGGAACAGGGACAACATGTGATTGAAGATGTTTTATAGCAACATCTATAAAATTTCCTTCACTGGCAATTTCTCGAAGAGGGAACCTTTGAGACGGCACAACCATTTCATCAACACTGTGCTAAAACGTATTACCTTCCAAATGTTGTATTAATAGGCACAGTTCCATGTGTGAGACATTGTTTTCCAGTTACTGTTACCTTAATATCTGTAGCACGGAAATGCTTCGACAGACATAATTATCCTTTGAAAAATCATATTCAGATATGGCGAAATTTTCTAGCCACACTGCTCGTATCGCAGGATCTTATGGTATTCTACAAATAAACACAGAGCTAGTGTCATTATCAAAATACAAACATAATAAATTAACAAATAAAATACTTAGGACACCTTACACCCTTGTAAGAACGCCCATGGAAACAATGTCCAACTTACTTGTGAAAAGAAGTAGCACATATTTGGCTCTTTTCCTGTAATTGTCGGCATATTATACGCCGCTTTGGCATTTTTATTAAAATTAGATAAAAAAAACAGTTTAAAAAGACACAACAAACACTGAACTCGGCTAATATCTATTTCACAACAATAGACTGTAATAATGGCGTCCCCTTTAGAACCGTTTAATACCAGGCAATGATGCCACTTACGACGTTTGTATTGCTAGGAATTTCAATAATGTATTTTTTTCAGATATTCAAAATCTATAATTATAAAACAAATTGCAAGAAAATAGTGTCGTAGTCTTATGCATATTACAATGTAACTAGGTAGATCCTTGTACGATAATCAATTAAAATGACCGCTGTACCTAGCTATAAAGATAAAAATTTAACATTGGCATCAATGTCAAGGACATCACAAAGTACCAATGTTTGTAAATACACATATGTCAACACTTCACTATCGAATGTAAATAAAGGCGTCCCCTTTATTTATTAATCTGAGCATGTGACCCCACACAATGCAGCCAACTCTTCGGAATGAAAATGGCGCACAATTCAAATCCTACGTTACTTTTGAGACACCCTTTATAAATAGTAAAACCTTACTCGACGGCATCGCAAATGTTATATAACAACAACAGAACACAAATAAAGTTTCTCACGTTTTTATATTTAATCTCGCTCCTATCTGACCCGCTGCGGACATTGTTTCATTGGAATACCTCGAATTCCAAATAAATTGATTTATTTCAGGATTGGAACCCCTGCACCGTTTCCTTTTTTATACCTCTGAGTAAGCCAAGGGATAGGAGGAATTAAAATCCAGAGCTTACACAATCCAGTAAGTCCGTAAGGTAACAGGATTTCAAATGCAGTTTCCCGATCCTTTTCTACGAGATTTGCGAAAAGGTTCCTTTCTTTCGTAAACTTCTTCCTTGCGAGCGAAAATAATAAGCTTGTTGGGGTGTTTGACTTTTGTATTAATGACCGCAGTTGATGTTTTAGTAACATAAACATTTATTATGTGACACAGATTTTATCAATTTGAAATATATTTAAAAATTAAAACTTTTCTGTTTGATTTAACAGTGTGCGTTTAGAGCTGTCATAATTGGCCGCGCACCAAAGGCGTACGGATATAAACATAAAATAAAGTGAACAATGATTTATGTCATTGTATCATTGTGAAGCACGTAAATTGTTTTACGCATCGTTACCATCGGTTCCACAATCGGGATGGGATCCGTTATAGATCGCATCACCAGGTATGTTTCTACCCTTGTTTCAGTGAAACATTCGCGGCGATGATAAAATATCGAACGACCGTTCGACATTTACTGATGTAATATTTGCATAATTAAATAATCTACTTCGAAGCTGGTCCGACATGGTAATTTCCACTCGGGGTTGTATTTATTCCAGGAAGAATTTTATTATATACTATTGTAACCTGAGGGATTATTGCTCTATTTATCTATATATCGGTATGACCAGTATCATAATGAGTCTGGATTTCAAAAGAGTTTACTATTAAGTTCTCGAAAGGGAGTTTATAATAATTATCATTATACTTTAATTAATACGTGGGAACTTAGAAATGTTGTACGTTCAGAGAATGAATTTTCAAGGCACTTACCTTCTATTACTTACGTAGAATGTAATCCAGTGGCTCGGTATACGGGATGACACCGAAGTTGAGAGAAACAAAAGGAAATACCAAAACTTCCAGGAAGGGTTTTAATAACAATAAACAAACCAAACAAACAAAATAACGACACAACGGCTCGAACAACATTATTAATTAATTTATTTACACGCGACAGCGTAGGTACCGAGATTCAGGAAATAGCAAAATTTGGAATGACTATCAATTATTAAATTAACCCGAGACTCTAAACCTAAGTCGACTGCTCAATGTGGAATCTAAGGAAAAACTGCCTGTTTTTCGGGGATCTCTCCTGAATTCGACACTTCGCTTCGACACGCCCATTTCTTGGGTCCAGATGTTTCTGTTCTTATCTTATTGGCGGGAACCCTGAATATCGGGACGCTTTGACATAACTATATCATGTTAATAATTACCTAATTGACTGGACTTTAATCTATTCTTACAGCTTGGAAAATCCGCCTAAAAACCAGCTATTTGACCTATTATTGTTTTCCTGACAACATTCTAACAACTTATTCTTGGAATTCCTACGTTCTTTGGAATGCATTTTGCGCGTTATTTGAAATATCGATTTTACGCTTTATACTAGATGCTCAACACATGGCCCTGACAGTTTAAGTGAACTTGTAAAAAAATATTGCTAAATTTCTCCGAAGGACGACGCTAAACCTACTTGAGAGCCCTTAACTTTAGATAATTAGTGTTAACTGAAATATTTTACTTTTTGGCTCATCCGTCCCGAGAACTAATAAATAAATGACCACGCGTCCCGGCTTTTGTTACACTATATCAACTGGTAGGTTACATGCAATCAGTATGAAGATTAAATCAAACATAAATTGAGTCTTTTGGTTTTCGCCAGTTTTTTTTACGTGTGTCCTGCACAGTTTAATACTTATTACTTTATGTTTATTAATATTTTATTTTACTAAATTACATTATTGTTTATAGTTTTTAGTAAAAGAAAGCATTGTTCGTTATTTAACTTTCCCTATGACTCACATGCGCTTGAAATATCCCGTGTTGAGTGCCGCTTTGTTGGACAAATTTACTACTGATAAAATTCGCCGCATTTTTCTGACTGTGGTGATGTGTCTTATAATATCGTTTGTTTTTTTATTTTTGCCAATGTATGAACTGAAATGAAAATAAAATTTACAAAGTAAGTAAACAGAAGTGCACTTTTCACCCTAAGAAGAGCTATATAACCTTCGAACGAATTGGTTAATTGAATTTGAAGAATATATAATTTAGTTTCATGTGAAAATTGTATTTGTTTGTAATTATGAATATCGTTCATAATGACAAGGATAGAGAGGGCTATGTTGCAGAATAAACTTATTTATTTTTAATGGCAATATGTAAAAACCTGTAAAAAATTAAGAAAATCGAAAATCTCGAATATATCGAAAAAGGCTAGGCGTTTTGTATCCAAGGATTTTTTGTTCAGTTAATTCCAAATCATCTCTAACACCCTTTTCAGTATTCCAGAATACGTTGTTTATTCTGATCTGCAATCACTACTGCGAACACCCTATATTTTGTCGTCGTTAATATTTCAAATATTTTTCGACAGTAAATGTCCAATCTGAAGTATATTTATTAAAAGCATACAAAAGACTGGTACAAATCTAAAGTTTCGTTATTTCAAAGACTTTCCTTAGAGAATCAAAGTTTTCAACGTCTGTTTCTGTTTGCTTTGAATTTACATTTCCCTCGTTTCTAGAACTTCATACCGTATCGGTTATTAAAGTTAATGTCTTTGCGCAACGTATTGATCCGTGAAGTTTCATATTCAACTCAAACCCCCTTCTAATAGTAATATTAATTTAAGACTAGAAATTGAGTATATAGTTTCCTATATTTCTCATTACAAAGAACATACATAAATTATAAGATTATACACAGCATTGGGCAAAGGATAAACATAGAAAATGTCTAACTAAATATTAATGAGTAATTATTTATTTAATACTATATGCGATAAATAATTAATTTTTTACGCAATTATTGACGTGAGTTAATTTTTATTCAGTCATCAATGTTTAATTCATTTTTATACAACACTTCCTTATTTAATAAGTTTTTTTTGTAATCAAAAATATATTTATATAATTGTAACATCATTATTTTCAAATCTTCAAGTATTATTTTTTTATTTTCTAGAATAAATCAATAAAGACTTAGTGCAAAAATTGAAAAATACTCACAGCTCTAGCAGAAACAGTTACATCGTAGTTATACACCGATATTCAATAAGTAGGTAAAGTACCTACCTAATTTCTAATCCTAACAGAATAGAAAATACAAAACTCTAATAATAACGTCATAATATATAGGGTGTTTATTAAGTACGTGTACAAACTTTAAAGGGTGAATCTTTGACTAATTAAGATAAAAAGTTCATATGAATATGGGTCCCCAATGGCTTGGTTTTTGAAATACATACCTAGTTTTTTTTCTTCTTAAAAATACTATGCAGTTTCCCCGTTTCTTAGTAAAATTACATACAAATACATATAGGGTGTTAATTAACTTATTGCAAAAATTTAAAGGGGTAAAAGAGGAGCAAAAACTGAGTTAACTGATATCAGAAATTTGTATCGAAGGTTTAAGGTCACAGAGAAAAAAGCTAATTAAAAGTGTGTTTAAAATTGTTTTGGAACTGCAGAAATACATGTATTTTATCGCGGCGAGTACTTACAAAAAATTCTGTAACACTTTTTACGAGTTTGTAGGTTTCTTATGAAGCCGGACTGTATTCGAAAGTCAGTTTGTAATACATTGTTATAGTGATTGCTGTGCTGTTTTTCGATAGTACATTTAATAGCCGTATTTCCAAGTTTTCTTTTGAAAATAGCGCATTTATTTAGCAATCGCGAATATTATGATATGCTCATAATTTATGGCGAAGCAAACGAAAATGCCCATAGAGCTTGTAGAGTATACCGTGCGAGATATCCTGAACGGCGCCGACGACGGCGACGTGCCCCGCACCGCGAACATTTGTTGCTGTGTAGCAAAGCATTTTGGACACCGGTGAAGTACAACCACTAAGAATCTTAAAATGTCGAGGAGATGGTTTTAGATCTCGTCTAAGAAGATCCGCATCGTAGCACCAGAAATATCGCACAGCAAGTAAATATTTCGCATCCTACTGTGTGGTGGACATTACGAGAAGCTCAGTTGTACCCATTTCATATTCAACGTGTTCAAGCGCTTACTCCTGAGAAGTTTCCACTACGTCGAGGTTTTTGCGAATGGTTGCTTTAGGAACATGCAAGAAATCTTCAATTTACAGCGCAAATACTTGTTACAGATGAAGCATGTGTCAGTTGAAATGGTGTACGTAACGTCCACAACACTCACCACTGGACTATCGAAAATCCACACGAAATACCTCGCGGTGCCTTTCAGCAACAGTTTTCAGTAAACATATGGACCGGTATCGTTAATGATACTTTAATAGGACTTTTTGAATTGCCTAAACGCTTGCCGGAGTTATTGCAAGACGTGCCATTAAATGTTCAGCAAAATATGTAGTTACTGCATGACAGAGCCCCCGCTCACTTTTTTCGGAGAGTGCGCGACTTTCTAAACATTACTTTTCCCGATCGCTGGATAGGCCGCGGCAGTCTAGTTAGATACACCCTGTATATCAGTAATGTAAATTTACAATTTGATTAAATTACATAATAAGTGTAAAATTACATGCTTAATGTGACTATTTGTATGGCGTAATTTTTGTACATACCTGCTGTGACGTCAAAATAATCAGTGATCTAGTGTGTAACTTTACATAAAATTTTTGTTCACGAACATTGTGGTAAGTTGTTAACGAAACGAGATTTCAGTTTCTATCCTTAAATTGTGAAGAGTTCGCGATAAAGAGATTAACAATTCAATTAGGTGTGGCAAATTATTTCCGTCCGTATATTTTTTTTTACATAAAACATCAAGGAGTGGACGTTAATAAATTTGTTGGTCGATAAGCTTCCACCGAAATTGAAAGTGATGTACGTGTTTCTATAGTAAGTGTTCAAAACAATTTTAATTTGCGCTTTAAAACTGAGTCTATACAACAAAGCATAATGGAAAGGGAAACCATTTTCCAAAGAATTTGAATAATGTGTGGTTTCCTTGACCCATAATATTTTCTTTCGTAACAGAGTCAGCCTATTGTTAAGCTACGTAACAGTGTGGATATGCTTTTGATGTATTCACATTTTTATTAATGAATATTGCATTATTATGTTTACGAGTTATGTGTGTCACAGAAAATATTTCCTATACATTAAAATAGCTAGAACTGGTATCGGTATCGAAAGCTATTGTATAATATAAAATAACATGCTTTATTGATATCGATCAGCTTCATTTTTAGGTCACCGCCGAAAAATTACTTAACCTTTCATTATAGGAAGATGCTTTTTTGTGCGTTACTTGCTTTAGGACTGACAGGGAATATCATATTTTACCCAAACAGTCGTTCCAGTCTTTTATTGGAAAGGGCTTTCAAATCTTTGTATAGGTAACACATTAGTTTTATGAATTCTTTTGCCTGTTTTTCTGCTATACTTACTTAGAGAAAGACTATTAAGATATATTAATATTTGTGTCATCGACAAGTTTTACAATGACAGATACATTTATAGTCTTTCCGAAATCAGTTGAACATGTAACACGCCTAGCTATAAAATTTAATGAGTATCTTCATAGGCGTCCCTAGAAACATTTTCTGCTAAAGGTAAAAAATAATATTAATTTGTATATAATGTGTAGAAAATTTCTACTATATGTTCATTTGGCATATTTTAATAAATTATATATATCTTCAAACAATTTTATTATATTCGTGGTAAATTTTGGTTATGACATATCAAAAAACATTACATTTTCATTAAAATACAAGTCGTTACAAATTCGCTTCTCATTACAGGATCTCGGAAATGGTAAGAGGTACGAAGTAGCTTAAATGGGGGCAAAGTTGCGTAATCAGGGGACCAACATTATGCCTCTAAAAGATCAAGGCTAACATGATCAGTTTTTCAAATATTTGAAAAAAAAACGAAATTTTGGAAATACGTTTTTGTTTCATTTCAATTTTGTTTGAGGTGATATTGAAAAAAGAAGAATACTTTCTCGTGGCCACTTTTTGCCCTCTATCGAATGACATAATCAATTTTTATATGTAACGCTTCGTCTCTCCAGGACCATCATAAACATCATTTTTTAAAATACGATCCTAGAAATTTTATTACATTTTGTATGTACTGCTTCAGCCCGAACCAGATTCAGATGTTTTGTCTCGAAAAATTCATCTCAGTGTATTCGTTGCAAATTTATCTGAATTTTTTATTTAGATTTCTTTGTTTATTGAATTATCGTACACAGTAAGTATCGTTAATATTCCGTTAGTATTCCGATAATATCACGCTGATCTTCTTTTTCAATCTTTACCAAAACGAAAATGTTTTTGAACATTTACTGAAATTTTTTAAAGAATAATATTCAGTTGGTTGTTCATATGCATTTTTAAAAATTAATTTGTCATAATAAAATTAAAATTGTAATAATATTTTAATTTTGACGCAACATCTTATTGAGTTATGTATGACCAAGTGATGGTAATAGTTAATAATAATAAATGTGTTATTGTAACACGTGTTGGTAATAGTTTAAGTAACTAGATGGATTTCACAGGGTCTAGCGACACTTACAGTGTACGATAATTCAATAAACAAAGAAATCTAAATAAAATATTTAGATAAATTTGGAACGAATACATTGAAGATGAATTTTTCGAGACAAAACGTCTGAATCTGGTTCGGGCTGAAGCAGTACAGTATTGGGGATCATGAAGGCTTGCAAAAAATTTAATAAAATTTCTAGGGTTGTATTTAAAAAAATGAAGTTGATGATGGTCCTGGGGAGATGAAACGTTACATATAAAAATTGATTATGCCATTCGATAGAGGGCAAAAAGTTGCCATGAGAAAGTGTTCTTCTTTTTTCAATATCACCTCAAACAAAGCTGAAATGAAACAAAAACGGATTTCCAAAATTTCGGTTTTCTATTTCGAAAACTAATCATGTTAGCTTTAAATTTTTAGAGGCATAATGTTGGTCCGCTGATTACGCAACTTTGCCCCCACTTAAGCTACTTCGTACCTCTTACCGTTTCCGTGATCCCTATAGTGAGAAGCAAATTTGCAACAGCCTGTATATTATATATACTACCCGCTAAGAACCAACGGGAAAGTATGAACATATCCTTGCCAGGAAAGGATGAAGAAAAGTGGTTAGTTCAGGTTAAAAAAAGTTATTAAATAAAATTAATCAACAATAAAATAATTCTGCATTCGCCCAGAGCGGCTGTGTTTGTGCGGCGTTTGCTCGCGCGCGCATTCTTCAACTGGGCGTATACATTTTTACTACCTCCACGTTTCGTTCGACCAGACCTGTATATGGGCATGGCTAAAAAAATATGGGAACAAGTTTTTCAAATATTTCAATGCCGAGTTGCTGCGTTGCGACCGAACCTGGTACATACTGTCTAGCTCTTTGGTCTTCAATTGAGATCGGAAAGACTACACATTGGATGCTAATGAGATCTCTGACGTCGGTTGTGTAGATATTAATTTTGCTTGCTGTTATTTCTAACGTCGCGTTGTCCTTAACATTTTATGGTGGGTTGGTGTTAATTTAGGAGTTAGTTTAAGCTTGTTTTGTTTTATTATTTTTAGTGTTTTAACAAACTTTTTGCTGTCTTTATTAGTAAATAGCAGAGCTGGGTAATTCCTGGTGAAAAAGTAATTAGCAATTACAATTCCTTTTTTTTTCCTGTAATTGTAATTGTATTTAAGTACTTTTTTTTATTAAAGTAATTTGGAATTGTAATTGCAGTAAAATTGTTATAGGAATTGTAATTTGTAATTATATTATTTGAACTATCGAATTACAAATTACTTCTATAAGTACAAATACTTTTTCCAATTACAATTACTTTTTCTAATAATTATAATTACTCTTAAGATCATGCGTATTGCGTAATTGCGTACAGACATGCAGACTTCTATTATTTCATTTGAGGAAAGCCTTGTGCCGCGTGAACAATAAAAAGTGATTTGGTGAATTAACCTCAGAATTAACAGAGTACATTTTATTTTATTATAATTATTATTAATTTAGAAAAAAAAACGAAGTAAAAATATGTTGTCTATAGCACCAAGTTTTATAAAAATATATATTATGTATCTATGTGTTACTGCTCTTATTTTGAGTTGAGAAAACTTCTGGTTCGGTTACTCAGCCTTTCACTCGTACTTGTTCGATTCGTAATTTTTTTAATAATAATTATTGCTTTCCAGTCTACCCAAAACTACTGTATTCTATATTTTGCAAATATACTAACAACCAAATAAAAGAGCATCGGGTTGAATTAATTACCTGACTAATAATATAAAATTGTGGTATGAACTGAACTAGTTTAAATTATTAGATAGGAAGAAAAATATAAAAATTCTATATCAGAAAATGAATAAGAATAATCTTTTCATTTTAGTATCAATTCTAATAAATAATAAAACGCAATATTACACAACACTTTTAATTTAAATTTTTAACTTAACTTTTTCCTTTTTCTCTGTTTGGTCACTATAATTTACTTTATCATAAAAGTAATTAGAAAAGTAATTGCTAAATCCATTTTCCATGTAATTGTAATTAAATTAATATAATTCCTTTTTTAAAGAATATACTTTGTAATTGTAATTAGTTCCTTTTTTTAATAAAGTAATTTGTAATTGTAACTATTTTTAAATTACAAGTAATTACCCAGCTCTGGTAAATAGTGATACACATTTTGTGGTTATTGAACCGATGGTCCTTGGGCTGACGTTCAAACGCTCCCGACGTTGGCTCCGCAGAGAGTTCTGGTGCTTGGTTCGGTTCAGATCTAATCAGTTTTGTAAGTGGTGGCCACCACTTCTCCAAAGGGTTGGGGTGTTGAAGATTATGTGGCTTAGTGACGACCCTAAGATCGTTTTGGGATTGGTGTTTTGGATTTTTGGGACATCTTACATTTCGCTAACTTTGGAAAGTGTAGTGAAGATTTTCGCGCCTTCTGAGCGATGCGTCGTCATCGTCGGAATTCATGGCTGTAGGACTTGACGGGAAATCTTCAAAAGGTGCGTGAAAATTTTGGCTACTTACTGCGCTGTCGAGGCGGTGTAGCGCTTCGTCGCATGGGCTATCAGTGTCATCTTGGACGTCTGATGGCATTTTGGTTGCAACTGGTTTTGCAAACCGAAATTCTGGAAATTTTCGAAACATGAGTAAAAATACGTTTTTCCGCTCTTACTCTTTCGATCTGCGTAGTAGGTTGTCCGCGATAATTTGTCTATGAATTCCTATTGTTTTGGCGCTTTGTGTGATGCTTTTTGAAGGTTTAATGAAAATTTTCGAAACATGGGTGAATTTCAAGCTGCATAGTACGATAATAGACCGTGATGGTTCACACCATACTAACGGACTTTTTAACAACGATCACGGCGTAAGAAACAGAAGAGCGCAAAGCATTTAATCGTCTCCCTTCTTAAAGCTGGCGCACATACACTGCACTCGCCTTATCTCGTTAGTTATGGCGGCGAAGCTCTCCCCCGTATTATTTCAGGGCCGAGATGTGGCGGCAGCGCTTTCGCGCTTATAAATTTAATCAGACTACTCGTAGTCGGTAACCTGGCGTAAAGATCGAAATTTAGAACGTACGTGACTGGAACGGTGGAAAATTCGCGTTTTAGTGTGCTCTCATAACACTCGAGGGTGGTTTCCGTTCTTCTGGATTGCCCGGGCTGTGTACTTTGTAAATTTCCCGACGCTTTTATCAAATTAGTGCCTTTACAGGACCATTTAAGGGCTAATAAGCTCTGAAAGGAGATCGGGTGCGTTACTTTTTCGGGAATGCTTAAATTCGCAAAAGTAGTTGGTCCACGTCGAATTTGTTTGGTTTTTGCCGCTCTCTACATGTACAGAATGGTCACGAGGAAATTGCCCTCCTCTTTTTCTTCCTTACTGTTCGAGATACGACAAAAAGTTGAAAACAAAAGTTGTAGAGTGTTTTAATAGTTAGTTCAGTTTTTGAGTTATTAAGCTCATGGAATAATTGATGTTAAATAGATATTGCATTTCTGTTGGTTAGAAAAATTGGTATCTTAATGAATTCCCTTAAAGTCAGATAATATATGTTTAATAAATCAGTTGCAGTATGGGGGTAGAAAAAAACTATATTACGTTGTGAAAGCTCTTTAAACCTGTGCTTCCGAGACGCGAATCGATGTTTTGTACTTCTAGAAGTACATCCCCATATCTATAAACGGCAATGAAGTCGTCCCATTATCCGCAAGTTTCCAGCGACTGTAAATTGAACCCTGGCAGTGTAATCTTGTGGGGTAGACAAAGCCCCAGAGACTTTTCGTTGCCTGTATTTAGATGCTTTGCGCCAGATTTATGTTCTCTTTTAGATAAGGTTGCTAAATTGGTCCGGCTAGTAAAGGTAATTTCGAATAGGTCGTTTATTAATACCTATGGGCCTTTAGCTGATGATAAATTTTCAGTATCCATTATTTAATTGACAAATGAAGCCATTGTTTTGACAGATGTTGTAGAAAGTTGCTGTATTACTTAAAAAAATATATAATAAGTTTTAACATTAGAATAAGTAATTATTTAACAATAGTATAATTTTGGTTTTTATTACAGTTTTATATAATTTGGTACATAATGAAAAGACTTTGATATAGTGTAATAACAAATAATGTATCAATTCTAAAGAGGCGTATAATCTTTGTTTACCTATATAATTTTAAGTCGTATCTACCATAAAGACGATTATGTAAGGTACAAAATATTTGAATCATGCAGTATTATTTCAATTACTATATTGGCAAACATTAAGTCATCGAATAGATTTCAAAGGAGTTGATTAGTTCGCTTTTCAATAGTAAACCTACATTTTCAATTATGAATACGTTTAAGAAATACAGAATAGTATACAGCATTTTTATGAAAGGAATACCATTGAGGACAAAATAATATTATCTCAACCCTGTCCATGGTTGAACAATTTCCACGTTAGTTGCCACGTCATCAGTTTAGACATATTGTCGTTTCGAAGACATATGGCTTTCTTCGAGTTCTTTTTGAGTCACGCTGTATAGATCCTGATGAAACAGAGCAAGTCGACAAAAAGCCTTCTCTTACCTCATAAACAATGTAGCTGGAATGAAAGGAGACAAATGGCTTTTCATTCTTTTGTTATTGGTTAAGAAGAGTTCCTTGATAAATTTACTTTCTTTGGACGAAAACCTTATTCATTACCTTGTTATTTGCAGATGTATACCTTTTGTATTTGGATTAGGATCCAGAATCTCGGGGTCTGTATTATTATTAACCAACCATGTTTATATGAGGATTATGTTATCAATAGGGAATTATTCTCTGAGATATCCAAATTGATGTATAGTCCTTGGCTATTTTGCTGTAAACTTGATTTAATTGAAACGTATTGATTTTTAATTTATAAATAGAAGTTAATCAAATTTGTATATTTTTAGTGATATGATGAGATAGAGATAAACAAGTTATACGCAAAAATTATATTAAAAATTTACACAACTAAGTAATTTACTCATTTCTTTGACTGCTATAATTTCGTTAAATATGTTTACATTCTATTTCGTTATAGGATATTTAAATAAAACCTCAAG
This sequence comes from Anoplophora glabripennis, assembly GCF_000390285.2. Lineage (NCBI taxonomy): Eukaryota > Metazoa > Arthropoda > Insecta > Coleoptera > Cerambycidae > Anoplophora > Anoplophora glabripennis. The sequence goes on from NW_019417285.1 coordinate 14,029, forward strand.
ATCTCATAGATTTTCTACGAAAATTTCTATATCTTATAGATTTTGCTGCCACATTGAAAATTTTAAAATATTTAATAAAAAATTTTCCAGAAATTGTTGTTGGGTATTTGAAAAACCACAAATTAATAACACATATAAATTTTATTTGAACAATGATACAAAAACAACATATAAGCATAAGACAATAGTACAATATTGAAATAAAACACAAACAGTATTCATGTGGAGTCTGTAAATGAATTTGAAAATACAGTTTAGGATGATCACAACTTCTTATGTTTCTTTGTGGTGTTATTTTCTGAATGAACCTGGTATATTGTATTAATATTATTAAATTTTACTAAGATGAGAGAACTTACGTCATAATATAACTATGTCGCTTCGCGATCAAATTAATGTTATGTCTATACATATAATATCAGACAATTTTTTGTAGAAATTACTCGAAAGGTAATTTAAAAAAGAAGAAAATTATGTTTATATTTCATTTTATTTAAGACCGAGAGACTTAATCCAAGGATTTTCCACATCGATTTTACGCCCTAATGGGAATTTAATTTAAAAAATTGAATTCTGTTTATACAAGCTCTAGGTTAGAATCGATTTAAATTAAGATGGATTCTGTTTCATTTCAGTAGTGCTCATTTATAGAATTGTTTTCCAATGTAAGTAATGGTTTTATTTGCCATTTCGTTACTAATGTTTTCTTTGTGCGAGTTCCGTCTATGTGTTTATTCAAGCATTGTGTACAAAATATCCTGCATGTTTATATTTACCTTTGGTCGCCGTCAAATATCAAGTAATCATTTGGGAAAATGTATCTGTTTGTAGCGTTAAACTTCCGAGACTTTACTAAAAATTTGTTCATACGAATAGAATTGATGCACGAACACAGTTCTTGTTGATTCTAGAACACGTATTTGTATTCAAGAACGACTATAACAATATTTTTTAGAAAACTGCTTCGAAATATTGTGAAGTATCAATAGTCATTTGGTTAATTAAAATTTTATTATACATTTTATGACAGTTTTCGAAATTGTTATTTACACTATAAAGGAGTTAAATATTATTTACGAGTCGAGGACGATTTTGCGCCCAAGCGGAGCGAGAGCTGGCAATAGAGTCCGAGACTGGTAAATTATACTTAACTGCTGCATGGTGTATAACATTTTATCTGCTCCCACAGTTCTTTATGGTTCACCAAATAAAGATTAGGTTTTATTTTTTGACATTTCTTAATCAATTCATTTTGACGTTATTCGAAATCTTGCAAACTCGCCTTGGTTGTTTGGATTTTGCCGTTTCTAAGGTGTTTATAAACAATGCTACATAAAAATTGCAATTTTGCTGATTTTGAATTATTATTTCTAAATGAGTGATTTTCAAATAGAAAGTACAGGTACATGTTACAACCAACCAGTCGGCAAGAAAACCTTTATGATTCCTAATAAGATTGCACAGTTTTTGAAACTAAAACATCCTGAACCATATACAGGCCATTCATTCCGAAGAACATCGGCAACGTTATTGGGTAATACAGGAGTTGCTGTATTAGCTATCAAGAGACATGGTGGGTGGATATCAGCCACAATTGCAGAAAGTTATGTTGCCGACAGTTTAAGTAATGAAGTAAAAATGAAGTAGCCAACAAATATGCTGTTTTAATGGATCAGTCAGATAATATTGAGCCTCCGGTGGCTGAAATGGAGTGGTCAAATCATTTTGAGAAATGTGACAATTAGTAAACGCGAGGGGAATAATTATCCAGATTTTATAAATATTACTAAATGTAATAATTGTACAATTACTATAAATATGCATTCATAATAATTAATAAAATGTAATGTTCATCAAATATTTCTGTTTATTTGTTCATAAAATATGCATTTATAACTCGAAATCGTTTTTTCGCTAGGGAGGTAAGTTACCTCACTTACCCCCGGTGGCCATAGCCACTTCTACGGTAAAATCCACTTACATCCTTAGAAACAATGTATTCATAGTTTATTTACTATAGCGGGAATAGATAAAATGTGTTTGAATACTGTACATTTTTATTTTGAGGTTAAACAGAAGACTTATGAAGACCAGGAAATTAATTAAAATATCTTAATTTTAAGATACTTTTCTGGCTCCCAAAGGGAGGGTTACCATCTCACAACGTTTTTTTTATTCTAATTGGTTATTTTAAAAAGTTACTAGCTGCGAACGTCGTAGAAAGATAAATGTAGAAAGTTTCCATTGTTCTTGAGGCAATAAAAAGACCCGAGGGACACTTTTATTCATGTAGAGCTTCGTCTTGTTTGCGTCCAAAATCATTCATCATGTTGAGCTTACCGAATGTCACAGAATAGAAACCAGTTCTATATTGGGATATGCTAACTTTATTTAACGAATTAACGAACGTTACAAATGACTAAATAGTGTGACGAATACAACATTAAAAGGAGAAACAGTTAATGATACAGGGCATTACATGTCTTAAGAAGATTTTTAGTAATCGATTTCTTTTTTTGGAACTATCTCTCATCAGAAATAATAATAAGGGTCCATTCAGACATGATTTTTTTTATGAAAAATGTATTGCATTGTTGTACAATGAAGGGCAACTTAAAGTCCCCACTAGTTGGGTCGCTCTCATTCTATCGCGCCCCACCACAAATAATTACGGAATGTTTCGGACTGGGAGTGCGGTATGGAGATATACTACACCGTGGCACCAAAAACTCTGATATATTCGATAGGGTAAATAATTAATCTGATACCAGTTGCATTTGATATTTTTTAAAATATTATTTTATTAATGATATGTAATGTATTGTAACATTTCTTGGTTAGTTAAATAATTATATTGAAGATTTTTTTAAAAATAAAATGTTATAAACCGTTTACTATTTTAACCATTGTTCACTACATCCACATACCTGCATATTTAGTGTTTTCCTGTATTAGAGATATTCATTTATAAATGTTGTCTTAAATCAATACATACAGGGTGGACTAATAGTGATTATATTACTCCCATGTCATATAGATAGAAAATACATATTTTATTAGGGCATCGAGCGGTGCCTTAAAGAGGACATTTTAAAAATATTATGAAGTATACGGAGCGTTTTGGAAAGATGTATCAAACATGATTTATAAATAGGATGACCCGTTTTTTATATTTCATATATACAAAATATTTCAGACAAAATAACTAATGTTTTCAAAAATGAATAAAATATATAAATTGCAAATGAAAATGTAAAATTAATAAATAATATTATACACTATAAACGTAAAAGATAAAGATAATTTTCTTAATTTTTTTTCTTGTAATAATAATTAATTGTTGATTACTGTATGTAGACCAAATATCTCAACATCTTAATTCAATTATCATATATCTCTATCACATACTATACTAATCAATCAGTATGATTTATGAATGAATTACGTATGGCAATTTTTAAATACTTACCTCCACCCTAGGAAAAGTCGCTAAGAATATGGCGAATCCTTCGAGCAGATACTACTGGAGGCATGCCATTGCGAAAATTGTGGCTGAGTGTGCGAGAGAGACAAAAAGTACCTCAGTACAAGCGGTCTCACTCTAGCACGCCGCGATTGGTTGGAAATGAATGCTCCAACCAATCGCGGCGTGCTAGAGTGAGACAGCGTGTCTGAGATACTGTCTGTCTCTCAGCCACACTTTTCGCAATGGCATGCTACTTCCAGTAGTATAGTAACCTGTTCATTGTCGTGATTTTAATTTAATACTTTTAATTATTATACATTAATGTCTGATTCATTATTGTAATAAAGAGATTGTTAAATATGTAGTAGTGTTACACGTAAACTAACTTTTTGTTATTAAGAGAAGTTACATTTTTTGGTTAAATACAGGTTTAGTTATTTGAATTCCAGCAGAAATAATTTAGATTATATATCGGTCTGAATTTTATAAATTTTGTTCAAAAACTTACGAAAGCGTATTTATTTTCTAAACATATTTTAAAATGTAAGTCTACTATAATTTTTATTTTAATATTATTAACTATTTATTGGGTATAGTATTACTTATAAATAAATAATCACTAATAAAATACTCAAGAACAAGATAACTAAACTAAACAACTACTCGACATCATAAAATAAGGTTTTTAATATATAAAGCTGGGTAAATTGTTTATTGTTGCTGATATTAACAAAAATAGACATGCATTGCACCGATCAGGAAAAGGCTAGAATAATTGATGCTCTTTGACAGCAGGGAGATTCAGTTCGTAACATGAAATCACCTACGTCTCTTTGTTCCCGACACGGCTTTTCTTATAACGTTAATTGTTAATTTACTGTTTGACGTATACGGACCGGGATTTTAGAGACCATAATTAAACAAAGGGTTAAACTTTTATTTTCAGAAATTTTACATTGATAGTTCATGTAAGTAATAAACGCGCTAGCAGAGTAAAATATAACATTAATGAACAGTCTGCACGTGGCAGCGCTAGGCCCGCGCATGCGCGTGAACATCGTTCTCTTAGCGTGCTTGATTTTTAACTTGAACGTTTCAAATTCGGTTAAAAAATCTTGCGCGCGACGAAGGTGGCGTTCACGTGCGTGCACGGACCAGGCGCTCCTTCTCCCGCGTACTTTAACTTTACTGCTGCTAGCGCGTTTGTTACATGAACTATTAATGTAAAACTTTCTGAAAATAAAAGTTTTATCCTTTCTTTAATTGTCTCTAAAATCCCGATCCGATACGTCCAATAGTTTAACAGTTACATAAAAAAATAAAGCTATCTTGAGAACAAAGAGGCGTAGGTGATTTTTCTTTTTTTTTAAATTACCATAAAAATAAGCTCTATTTAACGCAAAAAGAACGAATTCCAGAGCGACCTTTGCCTAACCCTGGGGTCAATTTGATTATACCGCTGTTTTTCACATCCTACTTTGTTAGTTATAAAAGGCAACTTAATGACAATTTTTTGAAATTTTTCTTTTTCGATACGTTTCTTTTGATCAAATAGAACCTATATCTACGATATTAACTTCTTAAAATTAACGTTTAATTAAACAATTAATTGCAAAAAAAAACGAACGAAGTTAATTAACAAATACCTGGAGCAACAATTTCATTCACGGTCAATCGAATTGGCCCTAGGCACATATGTTGATCTTTGGATTGACCGCCTTTTCCATAAATTTTATCAACATCCATCTATTTTTGCAATAATAATGCTTAATTTTCGAAAACTTATTTTTCCGCGTTCGGCTTTTTTTACAGTTAACAAATTAGTGAAATATGGTTTTAGATACCTTAACTAAATTATAGGTAATTTAATTGCCTAAATGCCGCCAACATAGAATAACTATTTTTCCGATATGTCGTCTAGATTTTCATGGGTAGTAAAAAAAGTGAAAAAACACGTAATTTTGCAACTTATTTACTTATTTGTAATTTGTCAACTTAACGTCACTTCTTTCGAGTTACTTTTTTGATATTATCATACCCTTGTCCTCCATAAAATGCAATAAATAAATACCTACTAATATTTTTTAGTAAATATTCAGGTTTTGTGATATAATTCCACTGGAGGAAAGAGTAATTATTTAAGCCTTTTCCTGATCGGTACAATATATGTCTGTTTTGTGTTAATAACAGCAACAACAAACAATTTAAATTATAAAAAAAAACTCAATCTTGACAGAAACACGCGTAATAGACAAATACGTAGGTATTGCCTAATGGCTAATAAATGGTAATGGTAGTAGCATTTAGACCGCATGCGTGAATTCAGTTGTTCCCGCAGATGCTTCGCCCGATTTTTTTGCTATTGCTCGTAAAAAGCACTGAGTTTATTTGTAAACAGCATAATATGACTTAATAGTTGCGGGGATTAATTTACTGTTTTCAACTGATTTTTTATTCACACCAATACAATGGTAAGTTCAATTTTGTGTAAACAGACTTCATTAATTTATGAGTTCGTTTATTATTATTCTTATTATTCTTTATTATTATTATTAATATTGTTGTTATTTTTAGTGTTACTGCTATTATTATTATTCTAATCGTTTAAATATTTATTGTCATAAAAAATATATAATATATTTTGTTAAAAATAACGTATTTTTATTTACATCAAAGTTTCATTGTTTATTAATAGTTGACATCTAAATTAATTGAAAAGTATTAGCTATTTATGCGCCAAGCACAATTACGTTTATTATTTTTAATATTAGTTTTATAGTTAGAGAGATATATGATGAGTGAATTTAGATTTGGTCTACATAATTGTAATACACAATTATTATTATAAAGTGGTATAATATAAACAAAATTGTTTCTTTTTTAAGAAAATCATCTTTACCTTTTACGTTTATAGTGTATACATTATTAATAAATTTTATATTTTCATTTGCAATTTAGGTATATGTTTGATTCATTCCCGAAAACATTAGTTATTTTGTCTGAAAGATTTTGTATATAAAACACAGAATCAAAATGAAGATTGTTTACTGTTCCATCATTATTTCATTATTATCATGATTAAAATATGAAATATAAAAAATCGGGTCATTGCGCGCGTTTAAAAACCATGTTTGATGCGGCCTTCGGAATCACCCCGTATACTTCATACTATTTTAAAAATGTCCCCCTTAAGGCGCCTAAAAATTATTCTCTATCTGTATGGAATAGGAATAATATTATCACTATTGGCCCGCCCTGTATGAATATTTCTAGTAATGGAAAAAAAACTTTAAATATGCAGGTATTGAATGTTGCGAACAATAATTAAAAAAGTAAATAGTTTTTATATAATATTTTATTTAAAACAAATAATTCAATATTCTTATTTAACTAACTACGAAATGTTAACATATCATTAATAAAATAATATATTTTAAAATATCAAATGCAACTGTTATCGGATTAATTATTATTCACCCTATTGAATACAACAGTTTTTGGTGCCACGGTGTATATTTCCAAACAACACTCCCAGTCCGAAACATACCTAATTATTTGTGGTGGGGCGCGAGAGAATGAGAGCGACCCAACTAGTGGGGACTTTAAGTTGCCCTTCATTGTACATACAGTAAGTAATATAAAACTTAGTAGACTTTGAAAGAGATTCAGACGGGTGTAGAAAGATTTAACACAGGAAAAAATGTTTACTCTTTCGTTGATATTTAAAACATTTTTCTTTTTCATTTCAGGACTTGAAAAAATGATTAAAAATTCGTCTTTATCAACAATTGTGTTACGATTCTGGACGAAGTCGAGAAAAAGAACAATAAATGTTTAAAATTATCTCCGTGTCCCTGAACCGTGTTCGCGAATTGTGCTCGGCGTATTCAAGATTCAGCACAGGATGTTAATCATACTGCTTGCTAGAGAGTCGAGTCTGATTTTATATTTTTAACGTAAATCTTCAACCGTTTGAACTTCTCTCTTGTACGTTAAAGATTTCGTATGTCCGCACAGGTAGAAGTCGCATGGATTTGGATCTGGTGATCGAGCGCGCCATAATACAGGTCCATTGCGTGCGATGCGACTACCAGGAAACGTTTCTCGTTGGAAATCGGTAGAGCACCATTATCAAAATATCAAATGTTACTTCACTCTTTTAATAACCACTCACAGAAGCGGACCCTAACAGGATTTGCTTCTGGCTGCAAGTCCTGGGCACTGTGAATGTGATATGTTTTCCTGTAGAGTTTTCCAAACTTAACTATGGAATACATTATCCTCATGAAAAATTTATCTGGTACTAATCTTTGGTTGTTCTTTGGCAATATTGACAGTTTTTGACTGAGCTCGTCTGAATGTCTTGAAGGACCTTCTAGTAATTTTCCATTATTAGGGGCTCACTGAACGAGCTAAACAAATCTTTGAGGCTTGGGATGTATCATTTTTACTTTATTTTGATAGTATTTAGCTAAGTCAAATGTCAAGAAATAACGACCGTTAGAAATGACAGTAAGCACTGATTTACCTCTGCGCGATAGTACGAATGTATAATAATTAATAATCACAGAATAACGCGCCAGAAGTGTCATGAATTTCAAATGTAGCATTCCTGTTATTATAAGAGTGATTTTTTGAAACGCATTATTTTACATCAATTATAATTTCTTAAAATTAAAACCCCACTTTCGAAAACATCCAGTATATTTACTCCTCAGTTTAAATATCTTTCTTTTAAAAAAATTCTTTATAAAGTACCTTTTAGCTTCCTCCCACGATTACAATTTTATTGTCAAATTTTTTAATAATCTTGAGGATATAATAGTAGGATTCACTTCAAAGGATCTATACACCTGGGCAGATTCCTAAACATCTAACACAATATTGTTGAAGATTGTAGGTAGGCAGATATATAAAAGCACTCTAGGTCTTGGTTTGTTGTCGATCATTCAAGTTATTTCATAAAGAAACATGCCAGGCTGTCAGGAATTAATATAATATACAATGGGCAATGAAAATATTTTATCAAATTCTAAAGGCATATTCCAAGTCACAAATTGTTAAATTTAAAAAACAGACAATATGCCAATACAGTAAAAATTACAAAAAAATCGAATTGTTTCAATACTTTAATCATGATTTACTGATTGAACAAAGTTTTGTCTGAATAGTGAATTCTGCGGACAATATAATTTTGTGTTGAATGAGATCAGAGTCGGTTAAAAGTTAGGTTTTTGGTGTTTTCAGAGTTTTCAATGAATTATGAATTCCAACGTTATCTCGTCAGAATAGTAATATTTTAGGGACTCCTGCATGCACCCGGTAAAGAATTTCAGTCGGCAATGGAAAGACTCTTATCATATATGGTGGAGATGTAACCTATAGAGTACCCTCTCACAGAGAGCGACCTATTAATCTCTACTATGAAAGCACTAATGTCACACTCGACGAAGTAAATTTCTTTATTTGTTGTGCCAATACCTATCATCAAATAGCAAAAGCTCTCGCCTCTCAGATGCGCACCGATATCAAGTACTGCCAAGAATCATTGTATTGTTTTTGCGGATATACAGATCGAATGCATATCAACTGCACAGATGCAGTAAAATATAAAAAATACTATTATTCATGGTAATTTTAGGCTTGTTTAAGTCTCACTAACCATCTGATAACGCTTATGACGCTTTTGTGGAAGCGGTAATCTCGGGCGCCAGTTTCTGTTTACAGTGTAGAAACATCACTACTCAGGCAGCTACAGTGAAGACACTGTATGTCCAGGGATCTAGAGAGAGTCAGACTTCACACTTTATTTTACATTTATTAAAAGTTATACACCTACTATATACAGTCCTAGCTATCACTACTGTAAAGCTAGGTTTAGACGGTGACAAGCGATTATGGTCATACGCAGGTGACGACTATTACGAATGGTAAAACAACGGTATGGTGTTAAGCGGCAATTTGACGAAAAGCAAAGTACAACAGAGTTAGGTTAACAGGCAAGCGGATAATATAGCAAGCTATGTGCAGGTACCAAAAGTGAGTGAGCGATCAAGCGGGCAATAGTAAAGGTACAGGTTTGACTTTGCTACTATCTTTACAAACATAAAAACAAACAAAACAAGTACTGGCATGGGGCTGGTAGTTGAAAAGAAAGAGTTAATTTTAACGGTGTTTAAATACAATTGGCGGTGCAGTATTATACGTTTATTTAAATAAAATTGAGAAACGACAGCTCGCGGTATCGCAAAACCCTGTCTGAAAATTACTTCGTTATAACTTCTAGAGGGTATTAGTTCATTAATATTTTTCAACAGTGTTATTATTTCATAATTTTCATACATACACTCCTACATCTGGCCAGAATAAATTTCTTCTTTTGTTTTATAATTAATTGGTTCCTGTACAATGTAACATTCACCTAAATTAAATATCTTAAACACGATAAAGTTCACCCATACTTTCGCTTTCTTTTAAAGATTTTTGCGTCGAACAACAGCCTCCCTCACACAATAGCGGCGATTGGGGGATCTCCAAGGACTTTTATCTGTGGAGTTCTTCTTTATGATGACAAGGCCATAATGATAATTCCGGTACAATCCCGACGAAAAAAAAGACAATTTCATCTTGTCCCTGCCGTAAATAGGGTCGGCTACAAAATGTTTACCGGCTACAGTCAAATAAAGATAACACAACTTATCGACGCCAGGGAAATCTGTATTTTTTATGATCAAAGCGCGGAGGTAAACAAGGGAGCTGGTGACGCATATGTTGTTTTTCAGTAAGAAAAACTTTTCAGGTGTGCTCTGAAAATATATTGAGATGAAATCAAATTATTGATAGCAATTTATAAGTTTAAATTAAAATTTTACTGGAATAAGACACGGCGAAGAGAAAAAGGTTGAAATAATTGTTGTAAAACTTAGAAAAAATATTTATATTTGAGTAAAAAAAAATTGTTAGTATTAAAAAGGTTATTGTAAATTATTATCGGAGAGTTGTATTACTAGAGCAGAATAAATTTCAAAGATTTAAATATAGAAAACATTATCATTTTGGTCAAATAGCGTACATGCCAAGGTATTATTGAAAGAAACATAAGCAAAATTAGATAGTAATAGCAAGTGACATATAGCAAATGAAAGCTAAAATATCATAGTTTTATTTAATAGTAGTATTATGAGTAAGAAAAATAAGTATCAAGAAATATTAATGTCTAAAGTAAAATTTTATATATCAATAGGATGATAGTGTCGGTGAAATGTAAAAAATAAAGTTGGATTCACAAATCATAAAATATTACATATGAAATTCAAATACAAATATAGACGTAAGGAATATTTTGAAATAATAAGTTAAAATTTTTGTAAATAATAATAATAATATCTCTACTCCTCATTCTAATTACGAGAATTAGCCCATAAGTCAGAGACTTGTGCGGGAAAGGAAGCGGCATATTATTATTAGGCAGGCCGCAGTTGCGCCCAGGAACGACTTATGTTGGTAGGCCCTAACCACCATTCAGTGCATGAATGAGGGAAACCTGGAAAACCTCATTAATTAGGGAATAAACTGGAAAGTGATTGTAAAATTGTAAATTATAAAGTGAAGTGAAGTGAAGTGAAGTGAAGTGGAAAAAGAAAACGGAATTTAAAAGAACAGGCATATACGTGAAAAGACCCTAATAAGGAAGAAAAAATCAAGAGAGTAGGAAAAATAAAAATTTAGAAGATTATTGACTAGTTACGAAAGAATTTGTCAGAGAGGTGTTGAAAAGAAGTAAAGTGGGAAAAACCCATAGAAATAGAAATAATTATAGTGGAAAATAGTAAGATAATTAAAGTTAGTCGACCAGTATAAAGAAAATTTAAAGTTGAGCCAAAAAAAAAGGATTAAAAAATCCAGACTCTTAAAAAGGACTCCAATAACATTCCAGGACGAGATTCCAGACGAATAAAGTAAGCAGCAGGTTCCGGCTATCCAGCAATATCAAGAAAACGAGGATTCCAGGAACGAGATTCCAGACGCATAAAGTAAGCAGCAGGTTCTGGCTATCCAGAAATCTCAAGAAAACGAGGATTACAGGACGAGGATTCCAGGAACGACATTCCAGACGCATAAAGTAAGCAGCAGGTTCCAGATATCCATTAACTGCAGGAAGACGAGGATTCCAGGACGATATCCAGGCCGAGTATAAGAGGGCAAGCAGTTCGACAATAAAATTTGAGAAGATATACGTAGAGGTAACTTTGTGCACAAAGAATTACAAAATCTTATAAGATTAAGATATAAGATCTTATAAGCTAGCTAGCAAAAGAAATTGATAAATACAATCTAAAAAGTCATAGAAAAATCTATAGAATAATAATAACAAAATTTAAAGTAGTCTTTCCTGAAATTCAATTTGAAATAAATACAAATTCTTTATCCCTGATAAATATTAGATAAATTGAACTTCACTATACGAATAATTATTTGGCCATATTAAAATTTTGATAGATATTAGAATTAAAGTAAGTATAGTAGCACATTGAGAAAGAAATTATAAGATCAAATTTTATCACCTTATTACTCACACAAAAGTGCTATAAGATAATTCCAAATATTCCTGAAATTGTGCCTGACATTTCAGTTATAATTTGTTGTTATATATATAAAAAAATAATAAACTAATAAATAAATTAATTTCTGAATAATATCTTTTGTTTGGTTTTCTGCAAAGTTTTAACTTCACTTGAACTCACTACTGAGAAGGGTCGATAGCTAGCCAGGGAATAATTGGCAAATTAAATTACAGCATAAACATATACACAACAGGATCATTATTATATTAATTACACAAACAAATCACATACACATACATATTACTACTCATAACAATATTGGCGCATACACATACATATTTCTACCCGTAACAATATTTAGAGTTTAAAACACGGAAATCTATTTTGGGAAATCTGACAAGGTATGTAATTTCACGCCATCACCAAAACAAGCGTTGCAAAAAGTTATTATATTATTGTGATCTTGATGAATAAGTACTGCTTTTATTACAGTAAAATTTAATAATATTTTGTTGAATTATACAATTTAATAGTTCATTTTAAAAAGCATCCAAGTCAAATTTTTGCAAAAGTCTTTGCAATATATAGTCTGCATAAGGACCACAACACATTAGCTGTGTACTTTGGTGCTAATTTCTGTATTCACTGCAAAATAACACATACAAGTGAGCGAATCGCGTTGCCTTCGTGGACTATTAAGATGAAGGATTGGAAACCTAATATGGTGATGTCATTTTTGTACATTTATTAGTGGCTGGTATTTGAGTAAATGCTAATATTATCTTTGTTCCTAGAGTAATCTAAAAGTGTAGGGTAATAAAAGTAATAAATGTAATAAGATATAACGTAAATGCTGAGTAAAACGGATAAAGTGCGAACGGCAGCTCTTGTAGTGGAATCAAAGAGGAGGGGGATTAGTTCTAATGTGATTTCAGCATATAGTTTTCCAGTTTGAGAAAACGTTACAGGGAATAAAAATAAGTTATTAGATTGGGCGCCAACCTACAAATAATCTGAATACTAAAACCCGTATAGTTTTCTAACCCTGTAAGTAGGGAGAGGTGAATTAAATAGACAAGATAAAATCTAGATATATATGTCTCACAATTTCTGTCCTTGAAGGTGGACGGTGGATGTACAGGGTGTCTCAAACTCGATAGTATGGGCCTACTGCGAGGATACAAAAAATTCAAATAAAATTTGGGACACGAGATGTTAATTGATGAGGTAAGCTTCATTTTCAGCCGAACGTAGTATCTTTGGGATTTGACAGAAACGACACTAATGACGTCATCTATTATATTTTTACATAAACATACCCAAATTTTTTTCCTGTTAAAAAGCCCTCCTTTAGAAAATAATTGAATGTTCGTTATTTAAAGTGCATACATGTCACGAAATGCTTGTCATTACTAAATACGAACGTCAAACGTATAACTTTTATGCTTACAATATGCTTTCTCATTAAAAAAAGTGGATATGTTGCTATTTTACGGCGAGTCACATAAAAATTCAGGAACAGCTGTAGAGTTATATCGAGAAAGGTATCCAGAGCGCCTCATTCCTGATCATAGAACCTTTACAAGATTGGAGGCGACCTTGCGACGAAATGAAAATGCATTTTCTGTTCTGAAAAATTAAATAATTGACCTAAGGGTAAGAAACAATGTTAATACATGGCTAGACTGTTACAGTATTTCGAACAAAATCCACGAAATTCTATACGGCAGGCTAGCCGGGAACTGAATTTGGATAAATCAGCTCTTCAACGAATTTTAAAGAAAAATGGATATCATGACTATAAAATTCACAATTTGGAGTATTTGCCTGAACATCGCATTGAAAACAGACATAATTTTATAGTTTAAATTTTCGAATAAATGTATAGTGCGGCATCATCGGTAGACATTTAATTGGGCCTTATATTTATGAACATACATTGAGTGAGTTACCTAAATTGCCTACAAGAAGAATTTCCTGCACTTCTGGAGAATGTGCCTTTGCTGCTAAGGAGAAACCCGACGCGACGGGGCTCCACCCCACAAGGTCAAGATTGTGCAGCAGTATTTAGATAACACTTTCCCAGAAAAATGGATTGGGCTTAATGGACCTATTCAGTGGCCCGGAAAGTCACCAGATCTAACACCCCTCGATTTTTTTTATGGGGAATTTTAAAAAATAAGGTTGCAAAACACATTTGCGAGATATTAATCATTCGAAAGAAAAAATCACAAACGCTTGTAATGAGTTAAACGGCGAAATGTTAATAAACGCAGCCCACAAAGAAGTCAGGTGAAGACTGGATATGTGGACGACAGTTCTGCTAAAATTAAGATCAGGGATGATTTTATAAAATGTTGGTTGACTCCGTTAACGGTGCCTATTATGGAGAAAACGTAAGAATGCTTTTTGGCAGAACAATGCACGGACAATTGAAATTACTTATTATTTTGAAGGTCAGTCAGTGGCGTAACACATACTCTTTATAAAAGGTATCGGCAAGTGCGGAATGAATGTCACTGACTTTATCTGTCGAGATGAGATTTTAGGAAAGGGTTCAGATTTCGAAATAATTTTATCAAAGTCTTTAATTTTTTAATTTTATCGGATCTACCTTTTCCTGAATTTTTTCAGAATAAATATGGGACACCCTATTTAATATGTATTATGACATTAACATTTTGTATCTCTTTCGAAAAAGATGGGAAATGTTTTGCAATCATTAAAAGCAGGAGACACAATTATTTATAAAATTCAGAATGTATGTATGTTTTCACATAATCCTGCTTACGAAGGGACTTATTTCCTCCGAAATTTTTATTTTGTATTCAAATTAACTTCCATTATATTAAATATTATATTTCAATGTTATTTAGGTATCTTGTCATCATTCTGAACTCTCAAATTAATTACTTCTTTGGCTTCCCAAATCATTATTCGTAGAAGGTTTGATTTAAAAAAAAAAAGAGAAAATTTAAATCATAATTGCCATTTATTAACGAATAAAAGATGTCTTATTTATTCGAATGAATTGAGTACCTATTCATCTTTCACCCTTCAGTTCTGCCTACACTTTTATCTAATTTTAAAAGGTTTCCTGGAAATGACTGTTTGTTAACTTCGGTTTAAAGGTCAATTTATTTCGAAACGAAGAGGGTATTTTAATAAAGATGAGACTTTGTGTTCCAATGAGAGGTCTGAATAGAAAGGTATTGTTTTATTTCTATTATTTTCTGCGAAAACAAAGCTGAAGTAAATGCAGTAGAATGCTATTAACGTCACACATTTTTTAAATTTAGGCATGTATTTAAAAATAATAATAATAAATAAAAAAGCTATTTTCATTTTTTACTTTTTTTATTAAATAATCTAATAAAGTCAACATAAATTGTTAATTGTTAATACGTAAATTGTTAATCATATTTTTCTTCGCTATGTGGTACGTGTGTATTTTATTGTGTTTTATACATATTTGTAGCCTATTTGTGAAAAAAATTTGAGGTTTATGGAAAATTATCACAATTACGATATTTTGGACCTCCATCGACTACTTGACATTTTTCTCCGTTCCCATTACGCCAACTACTAACTTCTAGTTTCGTCATCAATAAAATAATTTCGTTCATGGTTTATTGATTGTCTACATCACTATAATATTGTATATCAATTATTTTTCTGTGGTAGATTTCCCCTACATTTAACCTGATAACACCGCTCTCCCCTACAGCAAAAAATTAGGAACCAAGGCTAAACTACGCTTGTAATTTACCAGCTAGTTATAAACACCGATTAATCGTTTCCATTAGTAACTCGAAACTGGGTGATACACTTTTAGTAAACAACCTACAATGGGCCTTATATTTCACTGTGGGTAAGTTAAGCGGTAATACATAATGCTCCTTGCGCTGTCACAGCCTTAAATCGGATACTGAGGATAGTCATCTATACAGGGTGTTAGAAGTTTGACTGCCCTAATTTTAACAGACGATAGAATACATTAAAATAAACAAAAAACAATTATCAAAATCTCCAAGTTGATGTACAAAAGTTCGATTAATTAAGGAATATTGACATAACTGCGTGCATAGAATACCATAAAATACTATGTTTATCACTTTTTTGAACGTCGTTATGCTTAATTCTAAAAAGTAAATAGCGTTGCAATAAATTTAAAATTCGATAAAATTCATATCGAGCAATGTGACAACGGCGCGGCGGTTTATTAACGCGAGGCCTTTACTAAGGTGTCCAGCAACCACCAATACGCAATTAAGTTGGTATCTGGATTCGACCGTGTCGTAGTGTTTTTTGCGTACCACTATTTGCTTTTCTCGAGGTGTTTTCCAGCGAGTGCGCAAAAATTGGATTCGAAGGTGTTGTGCGTTCATCTAAAATGGTGGTGGACATTTTGAGCATATGTTGTAATTGTTTTGTACTTGTGTGTTTAAAAATTACTGAATTTTACTTTTTGGTAAGTTCCTAAAATATTTTTTATACGTATGATTATTTGGACGACGTGAATCTTTGGTTACTTTAATTACATACATATTTTTCAAATACGTAATTTGATTAAAAGTTAAGTTCCTGTTTTAAGAGATTCATAATTACTAAAACTCGAGCTAAAATTTAAGCACAACACTATCTTCGTACTACAAAATCGATACATTTTATTTTATTTATTTAAAAACTGGGAAACAATTGTCTTGAAATTTACTAAATGTTTCACAATAGTTGTTTACATTTTTTCCGCAGGACAAATCTGCCGCGTGTACACGTGTGTGCATCAACAGATGAAGCGCTGTTGTAATGTTGTGATGAAACTCCCCAATATTAATACTCGCTGTATTTTGAAAATTGTTAACCTTACGCCCTTGTAAAAAAATTGTTTGTTCATTTATGATTATTCTATCTCATGCCGAAGTAATGGCAGTCAAACTTCTTACACCCTGTATAATTCATTGTCATGCAGACCCAGAGATGTTTTATTGTCCAAAAGCGGGATAAAACTGTTCATAACTGAAATTTGTATGATTAGAAATAAGAAAAAAGTACATATGAAGATAGTGGGAAAAATTGCTTCAAAGGTCGAAAAGGAAATCCCTGAAAATCGTTTTTCACTAATATAGGCAATTTAGTGAAATTTCAATCGATGTATTCGATTTTCAGACGCGCAATGGCAACGTTACCAGACCAGCACTGGTGCTCATTCTCTGCTGATCCTACTACTAACGTATTCTGTCTTTGTCGCTCCCACTATGGACTCTCTTCTTGATCTGAGCCTCTCGCGAACAAGATGAATTTGTGGAAAAACAGTACTTTTAAGCTTTGTGCATGATAAGTATAGGAAATAAAGCACAAAACTACACTTTCAAAATTCAAGAAAGAATGTTGTCAGCTTTAGAAATTACTTTTAGGTTTCTATCTTTTTAAAACAGGTCAACAACATATAAGTCGGTATGCATATAAAAAAAATCTAATGTTTATTGAAGAGTTATAAAACATGGTGGATTATACTATATTAAAAATACATACCGGGTCTTTAGTATAGAAGTCCAAAATGGTTTTGAATATTTTAGAACAATGTCCTCGATTTATTAAATCAAAGTTGTTCGTCACTATTCCAGTTTTATAAAAAATATTTCAATGAACAAAAAAGAACTAAGATTATACCAATCGTACAAGACTTTGCAGTTTTCAAAACCCTGCTTGGATTTTCTGTACGACCATTATTTCCCGAGTAATTGATTACCAAAATCAAAAATGATTTGTTTGCTTTGATCGACGATTACTCAGCGACAATCGTACAAGACTCTGGAATCGCGCAAATTGAAGAGAATTAAATTATCTGAAAAAAACTTTATGAGGAAATTACCAAAAAAAAAATTTTGAAGTCTATACGCCATTTTAAATTAAGCAAAAATTTACAATTTATTTTTTTCGTTGATTTTCTTATGATTACTCAAAAACTGCTGACGTTAGAAAATTCTAAACTGCAGATCTGAAAACCAGACACTTGAAGCTCCAGTTTCCTTTATTTTGTTTCTCTCTACGACCATTTACCTCCAAGTTACAGCTCTTTGAAAATGACCCAAAATTTTGGGATTTTTTTAATACCCCTTAATTTCTGTACTTAGTGTAGATTACTACTGATTATTATTTTATTGTCGCCACAAAGTTTCCGATGTCTAATAATAGATAATATAATATTATCAAAATATTTTTTTATATTTAATTATCGAAAATAAATATTTTTAAAATGATGAACATAAATTACTTAATTTTCACAATCATTTCAATTCGTTACATTCTGATTGTAGCAAAATTTCCTAAAACAATTAATAATATACTAAATATAACAATTAATATTTGATATTTTCAAATAACTAAAGCCTTTTTACTAATCTCAAACAGAATTTTACCTCAGTGTATAATTTTTCCCCAAATTAGACAAAAGCTGAGACACTCGATGCTCAATGAAGGCGAATTTCCCCCCCGTACGATAAACAATAGTATCGGAAGGTGGAAAGCACTTAACACGCTCTCTCGGGATTTTAAGCTATCTCTCGGCAAATATCCAGGGCATACCTTGGGTTTGCCAGCGGGATATTTGCCTTTCTCATCATGTTTGCACGAGACGTAACTACTGGGCGGAATAGGATATACGAGTACGAGTATGTGGGAGGAAATCGCCCTCGACTACAAAAATATTGTTTAAATGACTTGGAGAGGCAACTAAAACTTTTCTCTTGAAATTTTCTAGAAAAATGTACAATCGATGTGTTATTTAGAAAAAATCAAAAACAATTTACACAATTGTAGCATTGTTGTCATAATATATGTGCACTTTGTGACACACATTACCAACAAATTGTATTTAAAATATATTTAATTTTATAAATATTTGGTATAGTCTTTCGGAAGTTAGTTGAACATGTAAAAAAAAGTCTGGCAATAAAATTTAATGACTTTCATAGGCGTCCCTAAAAAGTTTTCTGCTAAAGGTAAAAAATTATATTAATTTGTATATAATGTGTAGAAAATTTCTCTTATATGTTCATTTGGCCAACAACATATTTTAATTATTTATGTCCGCAAACAATTTTATTATATTGATGGTAAATTTCGCTTTTTGTTCCGTTTCAAAAGGTCTCGAAAAATGCAATGTTTAATAATATTATTTCTCCCTTTCGCAATTGTAATATCAATGATTAATACAAGGTGCCTATAATAAATTGAAATTACCTGAATCACACCAAATTCCGCATTGCTGCAGTGCACTGCTGGGCAATTTGTCAACCACTTGTCAACAGCTGAGATTTATTGCCCAGTGGTCCAATGCAGCTGTGTTTGTATTTCGTTTGCCCGCGCTCGCATTCTTCAACTGGGCGTATACATTTCTACCACCTTCACGTTTAGTTCGACCAGACCTGTATGGCTAAATAAATATGGGAACAAGTTTTTCAAATATTTCAATGCCGAGTTGCTGCGTCAGCGACCGAACCTGGTACATACCGTCAACCTCTTGGTTCTTCAATTGATATCGGAAAGACTATAACATATTCTATATGAATTTTCTGTTTTACTATAGAATACATTTCATTGAATTAAATATATTAAATCTCAAAATTTCATAGATTTTTTAAGAAAATCTATATATTGTAGCTTTTGCTTCTGCCGTAGGATATGATTTGGTTTATCTCTCTGCACTGGGTTAAGGTGGTCTTGCACCTCCATATCTCTATTAGTTGCGCAACAATTTTACCGAAATCGACGTGTTTCGTCTGCGGTGTCTCTCAGTCCATGCTCTACTGCTGTTGGCTGTAACACTTTTAAACCCTTCCTTCTTCTTCTTCTTCTTCTTATTCTTCTTCTAGTGGTTGGTCCTAATAAGTCCCATAACACTGCAGCCTAATTAGGCCTATTGTGCGTCCCACTACTAGTCCTATTCAGCAAGTAGATTTGTCCTTTTTACAAAGTCCAAAAGCTTCCTTGCTGACACTTCTCTCAGTTCCTTGGGTTCCAAATAGGGTCTCCCAAGGAGCGCCATTCTGCTACGTGTAAATCCCGGGCACTCGCCCAGGATAGGCAGGGAAGTTTCATCCGCCGATTCACATCCTCGGCAGACCGGACTGTCTACAAGCTTTAGCTTATGTAGATGTTTCCTAAAGTGACAGTGTCCCGTTATGAGTCCTGTCACTCTCCTGAGCCGGATTCTGTTCAAGCTCAGTAGATCATTCGCTCTTTCCTTCGAAGGATACTCCATGAGCTCCTTAGAATGGCTATGTCCTGGCCTTGAAGTCCAGTATTTCCTGTGTTCTGTCTCAGTCCATTTGCCCAGAGCCCGCCTGACCACACTAGGAGATGTGCCACAGAAGAGCTCCGGGCCAATGAATTCTGTCTCGTATCCCTTCCTAGCAAGTTCATCCGCTTTTTCATTTCCACAAATGCCTTTGTGCCCTGGCACCCAACACAGTCTGACTGTATTGTTGGTGGCCAGTTCAGTCAGCATATTTTATGTTACCTATTATTAGATTCGATGTTACATGTTATTAATAAAAAATTATACAAAAATTATAATTTCCAAAAGAAACTTTTCCCAATGTTTCTTGTATGGTCCACAGATATGCTTAAGTGGATTTTATTTTTTTTTTTTCAACAAAAATTAATCAAGATACGAAAAACATTCAAGAGACAAAAAGTTGTATTTTTAGTTGCTTAATTCAAAAAATATATAAAAATTACAAAAAGTCAGTGGCGTACATTTTTTTTGTCAAAAATATTTGTTAAGGTACCGCTCGGAACGCCACTGGACTTCATAAATCTAATCAAGTCTGGCTTAAATTAGCCCCTTAACATTACAAATAACACTGCTAAATTACAAGAAAATTGGGTAAAATGTATTTAAGATATTTATGAAATAGCAATTTTACAAAAGTTTAACACCCTGTATCTTCAAAACAAAGCATCTGCGGACCAATATTTACATGAACTTTTTGTCTTAAAATCACTCAAATAATCGTCTGTTGAATTTATTGTACATACTTAATTAACACCCTGTATAGTAATTTTTACAAGTGACGAAAGTAAGTTTATAATTAATGTTTTAAAAGTTATGATAACCAGGCAGTGATAGATATATTTAAAAAAAAAACATCCTCTTTCCGTTTTGTAAACTTACCTGTGTAGATAATTTTTTATGTATCTTAATTTAGAGATTCGTTTATACTTGTTATTTCGGTGTGATCAATACAGTCCGTTAAAAACGAAAAACGAATTAAAACTTCCCCAAACTAAAACAAATACAATGCGCTTCGTTAAATCGAAGCAGGCTTGCAAACTTTTAATAACATGTTTCCGACGTGAATAGGGGCGAAATTCATAATTAAATATGCCTTTGGAATTACGAAGGTTCTATATTTCTTTCTCGGTGAAAGTATGGAATGAGATATTTTATATTAACCATTCTCTTTTCAAAATTGTATTTCTTTACAACGAAATGTAACCTAGGAAACGAATTAATTCACCTTTGGTATACCCCATCACCACCACCGGTGGATTTTGATCTGCCGAGGTAAGTATCACGGACGCAGGCTGGAATTTGGATGGGTGACCTAAGGCAGGCTCGGGGACGTGGCTGTGGCAGCCTACCAAACCAGATCTGGGTCGCTCAACATTTTCTACATGCGTGTGGTCCCCGATAAAAGGTAATGAGAACAGAGCAAAGAAAATCTCTGTAACTCAAAACCATGCTATCATACATAAACTGTACGAGACTTTGCCACCAAGCCACCCGTGTAGTAAATATGACGGTTTGAAGAAAAGTACTTGAGTAATGAAGGAGGGTGTACAAGGGGTCTAATAAGGCCTAAGTGCCGCGGTGGAAAACAATTACACCACCTTCCGACATACATACATACCCCATCACCACTGAAGGTTAACACAAGGCTTCCAATGAGGTCACTTACAATTAGATTACTTTTTGACATTTCTTTAAAGAACAATTACGAAAGTCACTTTTTTAAGTTACAGTGTAGATAAAGGGACATTTCTAAGGCATTCGATCGTATCAACCATCAACTGTTATTGATATTATTGCACTTGATAGGCTTTTCAAATAATGCAACCTGTTTGTTAAATAATTACTTAAATTGTCGCTCGCAGTCTGTTCTCTCAAATAATACTGCTTCAAACTTTCAAGTTAATTAGCTGTGGAGTACCGCAAGGATCCATTCTCGGACCTTTACTACTTACTTTATATAGGTACTTCCGAATTTTGCAAAATACTTAAGTCTTGTAAGTCACATTTTTATGCAGACGATACACAACTATAGTATTCGTTCAGCGGAAATGATAATTGCATGTGAGAGAATAAATGGAGGCATTGTTGAAAATATCTGAACAATTATGTTTAAGTATCAACGCAACAAAATCCAAAGTAATGCTTTTTGGCAGGAGGTCTGCTTTTTGGCAGGAGGTCTGTTTGTAGCAGATACTTTAAAGATATCGCTATTTGTGTAGGTAATGATACTTTAGAAGTAGTAGTGCCAAGAATTTAGGATTAGTAATAAATTTTGATTTATATTATAGATCACGTGTAAGTTTAATTGTTGAAAAGGCTTATACCAACTTAAAGCTACTTTATGGCAGCCGACACCTCATAAATAAGAAGTGTACTTTTACGTACTTTCTTAACTTTTGAATTAACTTTAATGAAATTCCGATTAACCTTTCAATATTATTTAAGCAATGAGCAGAATTGAAGTTAATGTTTCAATAATTCCGTTTTTTATTAATAATACCACGACTTCATATTGGAATTTTATACAAATTACAGGATTATAAAATTCCCAAGCTTAATCAGAACATCTTTGTTCATCAACTTCTGTAGTAATTAAATTCTATTAATACAAACACATTTTTTTAAAACCAATTTTTCAATATTAATTTCGCAATGAGAACAATTGGACCCTTGCACTTGCTTGCTTATTCACCCTGTATATTTTCCCGATTTTTTTAAAAATATTTAATTGGTTAAGTTGGTTGTATTAAATCAAAATGTTAAGTGTCCTAATTACTCAATCAACTGAATCTGTATTACAGTTATTATTGTTGAAATCTATTAAGTAAAACACAATTATATTTCGCTCTTTGAGATAATGAGGAAGGAGTATGCTTGTTACTTTAAGTGAGTACTTTATTCCTCATTGATACAGAAATAATATATTTTAATTAATAAATAATTAACAATAATATAGAAATACGAAAATCAAATACAGGATTTTTCTTCATGAGGAATGTGCTGTACGAAATATTCGGTAAAATATACAGAGTGAGCAAAACATTTTAAATTTTCCCATTACAGTCCCGCAATGTTTAAATTCTGTATGCCAAAACTAAATCAGTCCCCATGAATGGTAAAAGCTAAAGATATATAAACAAATTTTAGTGAAAATTGATTAACACTATATTTCATGTTTAGAGAATTTTCCCTTAGGAACATTTATGGAAGCACCTGAAGGCATTTTGGCTATAAATTTTTACCTAAAAGTAAGAAGGATCTGACAAAAAGATCGCCCTGATATTATA
Organism: Anoplophora glabripennis; assembly: GCF_000390285.2. NCBI lineage: Eukaryota > Metazoa > Arthropoda > Insecta > Coleoptera > Cerambycidae > Anoplophora > Anoplophora glabripennis. Next base: position 37,645 of record NW_019417285.1, read on the forward strand.
TACAGATCAGGATGCTACTAAAATCTAATTTTGTCTACTAAGCTTGTGGAATTTCACACAAATCATTAGCTTCAAACTAGTAAACATTAACAGATTTACGTTGATATATTTTTAGTTTTTTTTGTTTATATCCCTGCTTGTTATTTAGGAGCTAATAAATGAATGTTTAATTGGATATTTTTAAAATTTGTAGGATCTCTGGTGAACGTTCAGGAGTATTTATGATCTCTAAAACACATACAGTAAGGATTGTTTGTCTTTTATTAGGTAACTACGCATGAAAATGCTACATCGGTGAAATCATCATCATCAAGAGGTTTGTTCCTTGTGTTATTTTAAAATAAAAGAGCCTAGTCACTAGTTTTATATATGCAGCTTAAAAAAGTATTACAATTATTCACGTATCTCCCTTTGTTATAGATTGATATTGCTCGTAATTAAAGATAAAAATTCACTGAATTAATAATAATAAATAAGATCAAAAATAATTTTAAAATTGATACATATTTTATTAGCAACACTTCTATACAAAAATCTGGCTCAAATGGGAAACAATAAGAAATTGATTAATTGTAAACGCATTTAATTAATTATTCACATTTTATTTGAAACACGAGCCTTTATCCAAAATTTTTGCTTTTAATTAGATGAATTATTACTCTTTGTTTCATCTGTCTACATTAAATTTCAGATATAGAACAACAATGCAGATGTACAGGGTGTCCCAAACTCGACGCCCCAATGATATTACAGGGTAACGAAAAATTTTACTGAAAATTTGAAATATGTTCAAGTTCAAGCGGCTTGCATTGAAGTGCATTTTAGATATTTCGAAATTAAAATGAAATTTTTTCCAGGAACATACCTGTATTTTTTCATATTTAAAAAGAACATATTTTTCCGATATACTTTTATTTAAAACATTTTTCTCTATCTATTTTCATTAAAAGGTTATGATCAAAAGTAAAAAAAATAATTACAAACATTTATAATTATTATTTTAGAATTTACTGCTTCGTTAATAATAGGAGGCCGTTGAAAGCTTTCATACAAGGCTTGCTATGACACTGTTAATGATGCAAGTTACCATCATAAAAAAATAAAAACAATAAGCATATTAGAACTAAGCTCTTCACAGGCATTTCAAATTGTTTCTTTTAAATGTTCTATATTACGTGACATACTTTTATAGACTTTATTCTTAAGGAAACCCCATAAAAAAGTCCAAAGGAGTCATGTCGAGTGATTTTCCGGGTCATTTATGGGTCCATTTATTCCAATACATTGTTTCCCGAAAACAGTATTTAAATAAGCCTGCACAATAAACGCTTTATGGGACGGGGCTCCATCGTGTGGAACTCCAAACTCCTTCGCAACTGCAAAGGGATGTTTTCGAGAAGTGCTTCTTGCAAGAAACGCAAGTATTCTATACTATTCAACACACCTTAATAAAAGTATGGTCCTATCAGATGACTTCCAATGACACCACAGATTTACACCAAAATGTCCTTGATTTTGTATAGTATGAAGAAGGTGTGGATTCTGAATGGACCAATAATGTTCATTATTTTTTCAGCAGCTGCTGTGATTTCTGCAAGGAAACTCAATCTTCTTTCTAGATGAGTTTCTGATAAATATTCCAAGTTATGTATTTTAAAATCATGGTAACTATATTAACTTTTAATACCCGGTGAATCGAAGATGTTTTCAAATTTAACTCTTCTTCATCAGCTTGCCTTAAGTTTCGTGGGTGGTTCTCAAAATATTGTACCATTTGTGCAGTAGTATAGTCATCTTGAACCTTTTTTCTTATTGATTTTCCCTTTCGAATCGAAAATGCGGTTTCATTTTGTCGTAGGTTTCTTTCATTAATAACATATTAATTTTTTCTGCGTGTAGTAGCATTGTTACAAATAATCGAAAAAACATTGAAAAACTGCTAACTACCCTGTCTGTAAACGCTTGGAAACGCTAAGCAATACTCGTTTGACAGTTTGATGACAAGTAAACATTATAATGTAACTCGATCAATTGTTTTGCAGAGAATGTCCAATCAAGTTATGACTAATGTAACTTTGACGTTCTAATTATTGTTTTTATTTCTGATCATAACTTTCTAATGAAAATAGATAAACATTTTTTAAATAAAAGTTTATCAGAAAATATGTTCTTTTTAAATATGGAAATATACAGGTATGTTCCTGGAAAAATATATTTAATGACGTCATCAACACTCCATACTTCAAATTTTCAGTAACATTTTTCGTTACCCTGTAATATCACTGGGGCATCGAGTTTGGGACACCCTGTACAACATCTACAACAATAGAGAAAATATTAAAACACGGATTTAAGAAACACCCGTTTGCTTATTTCATCGTATTTCACCAAGCCTTGCATTTTAAATTGAAAATATTCCCTCCAACCTTCCGAATTGAAATTTATATTAATTCGCAGCTCTTCGACTTACAAAGGGCATAGAACTGAGCCGAAGTACGTAGGCCTAGTTGGGGATTGCAAAATTTATTATAACTTTCCAACTAATTTTCTGTAGAATAATCTAAAACTCAATTGGATATCCACATATCACATCTAGAATTCCTCTGGGGTTGTTCCAAAAGTACATGTTTGATATTTCGTTGTGGCTTGCGCTACGCAAGGGGTCGACGGGAAAGTCGTTAACCCCAGTTTGGAGTTTCGAACATTTCTGAAAAAAATTAGTAATTAAATCTACCCCTTCATTCACAGAGGTTAATTTTAATTTTTTTGCTTACTTTAATTTCAGAATTAGTTCACGGAAAATGTGTAAATTTTTAATACATATTCATGCATATGTGTTTAGTAAAAAGTTTATCCGAAATTTTACATTTTTCAATGTTTTGTTGATAAAATCAATACCAACCGAAACTTTTTCCAGTATTGATAGAAACAAAACGGTTTTCTCGAACCGCTTGTCTGGATTGAAATACCCATACACAAAGACAGTATCTGCATACGCTTCATTTGTAAATAAATGCATTTTTTATTTAGCATTGTAATGCTAAGTGTCAAATGAATAAACAAAGTAATTATTGTTATAGCAACCATAATTTTTATTTATCAGGCGACTTTGATTAAAATATGAAATTATATCTTATTGCAACTTCTAAACGAAAACGAATCTGACCTATGTCCATAAAAGAAAAAATGTTTGAAATTGCAGTAGCTACCATCTGTCAAAGTTTGTCCTAAAGCTTGTAAAACACCCTGTATTTCCATACAAAATATATGGAAATGCGTTCTGCGTGTGACATTCAGTATATGGTGTAAAATTTCACTTACATTTTTCAGGAAACTTAAAAAAAATTAAAGTTCTGGCCAACTTTCACTAGAAGCTCATCGTGGGCCTATTCAAAAGGGTTTTCGCAGAAAGTTTACATATTAATCAACCCGCCTTTATTAAATATAGATTACTTTCTCCGTGCCTCGCTTACCTTCGAGCGATCTAGGGATACCTATTTAAGATATGCAAACCGCTATTAAGGAAAGATACGGGATCAAAGAAAAAAAATTCTTTGAAAGCATTCCGTATAATTTTACTGCCCTGTTTTCATTAAAACTTTTCCACTGCGAGAATATGCAAAACCATTAGATAATTTCGGAGGCCTGGAATTAAGTTTCCAACCGTCCTTCGCCTTGAGTAAAGGAAAAAATTGGAGTAGGTAGTGTTTAATTTTTAATAATGATGCACCAGGTATAAAAATAGACAATATTACTTTCTCCATACTACAGGAATATTTGTTTTTTGAATTTAAACTTCAACTTTTTAATGTCTAACGTCTACCCTGATGCCCTGCCGTTGATTAACCAGGATACGAATACATGTAATAGGTTTTAAATTATTGCCATTTTGCATTGTATAAAGCCCTGCAGATAAATAATCAAATACCCGTTTGTTATAAAGAAACTAAAAAAAAAAATAACAAAATATTTTGCGATAACATTCTCCCGGCAGCTCTATGATAATCTCGGTAAAAATGCCGTTTCTCCCCATACTAGAGGTAGTCCGCGAAAGGAAAATAAAACAGGTGAAATACGACACTACATTATCTCAAATCTAAGTCAGTCCAAACAAAGTACTTTTGACAATGCTCACTTTCCTTCAGCCGTTTACATGATAAAACGATCACTCTGTACATCCAATTATTATTAACACTCGTTAAAATTGTTACGCTATAAATTACAGACTTAATTAATGCTCGCGAGAATTCGGAAACGGAAATTACTTGGAGCGTATTTCATTCGATGTGTAAATACCCTTATTACCTCGTTTATGCCTTCATGTTTGCGGAAGCTTTTTGCCGCACTTTTACGCTCCATGCTTCTTGTTACGTCCGATCAGTGGCGGTTCGCCGGGATCAGCAAGGTGAGGAGTGTCCACCCTAGGAAACGTAGGAAACAAAATATCTTTCACACAAATACAGGGTGTGGCGTGTATAATCTATAAAAATTAAACTACAGCTTCCTGATGATATTTGTAATAGAAAAGTCTTATACGAAAAAGTTCTATCTTCGCGTTTTTTTTAAATTAAAGTTCATTTATTCAACGAAAATTAAGGCCGACCCTGTTATTTATTAAAAACTTTGGAAATGTTTTTATGCTACCCGAGATGCAACCTTATAATTTAAGTCGCTATAATCTAATACTAGTAATACTAAAAGAAGGTTAGGTTACATTTTCAAAAGATTTGTGCAGTCAACTGATTTTGTATTTGTATTGAATTCATTATTCATTTAATTATTAAATATTAAGCATCGCCCATCGACCATCAGTGTTAAAAAGTGAAAGATTCCAGACAAAAGTTTTTATTTTGTAATTCCACGATAGTGACAGTGTAATTTTTATATAAAGAAGTAAAAAATAAGAATAGCGTGCCGATTACATTAAAATGAAGATTCTTATTTCTTACTTTGCTTAATTTTTTAATTTGTGCACAAACTAGTTTTACAATGAACCAAGAAAACAATGCATTTACTATTTCCGAACGTGTCGATATGGTATTAATGTATGGTGCAGCCTGAGAAAATGCGCTCGCGGCGACTAGGTTGTATCGGAACGATCGCCACGTCACCCCCCATGTGCAAATACAATCCCACAGTGCGTTCAGCGGCTGCGAGATACGACAAATGTTATTCCTCGAGAAGGACGTGGTCAGCAAGTGAACCTTAATGTTGAAGATGCAGTGTTGGAAAATCTTGACGAAGACCCCACAATTAGTACTCGACGACTCGCACATCAAGTAGGAACCTCATCTCGTACTATACATCGCATCTTAAGGCGCCAGCTGTTGCACCCATATCATCTGCAACTAATTCAACAGATTTTACCTCCGGATTGTGATCAACGAATGCATTTTTGCAGGTGGTTTCTACGGCAATGTGCCAATCAAGTAGACTTTCCTGCTTATGTTTGTGTAACAGATGAGGCGACATTTACCCGTGATGAAGTGAATTTCCATAATATGCACATATGGGCCGACAAAAATCCTCACGCGATTAGGGAAACTCATTTTCAACATCGGTTCTCGGTAAATTTTTGGGCTGGCATAATAGGCGATGTACTTATTGTGGGTCCCTATTTCTTTGGAGGACGAATGAATGGACCAACATATGCTGACTTTTTGGAGAACCGGTTGCCAGAATTATTGAACGATGTGGCATTACCAGTTCGGGCACGCATGTTTTATCTTCACACAGTACTCGAGAAGTAACGACACTTTTGAATGAAATGTTTCTTTACCGATGGATTGGACGCTTTGGTCCTGTGCCGTGGCCACCTCGGTCACCCAATCTAACTCCAGTGGATCTAACTTGAAGTTATTGGTATACAATACTCCAATTGCTACGGTGGAAGAATCGCGAAACCGTATACTTGAAGCTGCTTACACATCCTTGTTTTAAAGAGTCAATTTTTTATAATTTGGATAATTTATGTAATATAATAATAATGGGCACAATATTTAATTTATAACCTATTTTTACATTTTCCGTAGGTAAGCTTTTGTTACTTACCGTTTTGGGGAAAAAAGCTGGACTTTGAATTTACAGTTCTAAAAATAAATAAAATAACTAGGAAGAACTTCACCAGCCATTGCGAAAAGTAACGAACCACCACTGCGTCCAGAAAGTAAATTCCTTTTTTTTCAAATCGACAGTACAAACGAAAATTTCCATGTAAACACTTCGGGTTTGTGAAAAGCAACATATTATTTAGGAAATATCGATGGAAACGGAATGGGATTTAAAGGTTAACTCACATTAGTCGACGTAATGGAAGTGAATAGACAGTGCCAAGTAAGGTTATGAATGGGGTCTATAAGACCGTTCGGGAATAGGTAGTAATATACCTCATTTTTCAGAAGTAGATTTATATTTTATATTCATTTGGAATACAAGTCTATTATTGCTGGAATAATATTATCAGCCAGGTGACGGCAGTTCTAAATTTATTTTGAATTCGTGCTACGAGAATATCGAGTAAAATTACCTATAAATTCAGCTATATTGAAGACGTATTTTTAAATAAATACACGACAGTAGAAATTCAGAGTCAGTGTTAAGAAAAAGTGTTTAGTTTTCATGGCATACGGTATTAAAGTTTCCCAAAAATACTATTTCTTCTTATAAATTATTACAGAGAACACATGGAATTATTGAATTAATCAGTGATAAATAATGCACACGAATATTAGCACGCTGTAGAAAATTAAAAAGTAGTAATTTAATTTTAAGCAGTAAATATTTTATTGATTTTTTGAGTTTGTTTTTACTTGTCGTTTTTCTAGAAAAATACTTTATTTTATCTTTTGAGTCTCATGAGTAATGGATATGTTAGTCTAATATGATAATAAATAATTGGTTATTTGCAACATTGAAATAAATAACCTCAATCAATGAGTAACAAATTGCTAATATTTCGAAAATCTCTCTGTTTTCGAAACGTCATACTGTGGGGGCACGAGTATCCTGGTACGTTAGTGTTTTTACGTAAATAAGGAAGTAATATTTTGGCGTAATAAGCTTAGTATCTGGCTGTGAATATTTTTATTGCCGTATTAAGTATATTTGCCTGGATTAAGGGTATTTGTCGTTGTAGTTAATTCGTCCTAATTCATTAATAGCCTTAATCCGTGGATAATGACCAAAAACACTGGCACGTACTCTTAGGCAGGTAATTCTTGATATAAATGTGAGATGGCGAAATGATGCAGTGTTGGCAGTCCGGGATAACGGGGAAAGGACTTACTTCTTCGAGGCGTCCGGGCCTACAAAGATGAAGTGCGTAGAGAGCGATAATCCCGTTCGACCCAGCTCCATTCGAGGTCACATATCCAGCCAAAAATATTGGCACGAATGCAACTCTCATCCAGTGGCCAGCCCTGGAAGCGATCAGAAAACACGCTATTTGAGCGCGCCGAGATCCACAGCAACCCGTTGATCCGGAATGCGGTGGTCTACCAACCCGAAGAAGCTGCCGCAGATGTAGGCGGCCTAGAGATCAACTTATGGACGCAAAATTTTTCTGTCTGTTTCAGGACCGCCAGGATCAAGAAAAGAAAACAACCACGACCTCCCTCGGAGTTAGCAACCGTGAAAGCGGTCGCAAAATATCGTTAACAGTGCGCATCTTAAGCTTCATAGCTGCACGACCTAATCCACACCCACCACCCAGGTAGTGGACTACGCGAGTCGTTCGCTCCCAAGAAGAACGCCAGAAGAAACGGCCCCAACCGGCGGGGCCCAGCCAGGACAGGATGAGGCCCTCGAACCCCACTCCGTCAGCTGTCTGGGATAACGGGAAAAGGGCTTGTCTGTACGAGGCGTCCGGGTCTACAGGGATAGTGTGGATAAAGAGCGATAGCCCCACTCGATCCCGCCCCATACAAGGTTATTTTTCCCTGAGAAGGATATTGGCGTGGTGCAGTGTCATTTCGTTATCTGATATCATCGATTTTTTTTGTACATCGTTACATTTTTGCGTAATACTTAGTTGCACAATAAATTATTTATTGTGTTACTTACTATGAGTTTATTTTAGTGGACAGTAACCTTACCCACAACTGCAACTAGTTTTTTAGAAAAATGTCATAAAATGTTGATATTCCGATTCTGTTTCCTAAATGCCAAAAAGACTGTTAACTGGAATAAAAATTGTACTAAAGCTGTACTAAATAATTGGATAAAACGCTTCAATAATTTGCGTATTTTTAAGATTTTCATATTTCAATTGAACAAATTTTACAACTCGACCTAATCTTCGAAATCTGCAAATTGATGTTCCCAATATTACAGCGGATTAACTTTGGTCCTGAAGACAAAGTAATTTCTTTAAATCATGTCTTATTCTGAAGTTGGAGAATCAAGTATCGATGCTGATGGAGCAACTGAATCAGAAACTTCAACCACATTTGAAGATATTCTACTTGAAGCATGGATTTTAGTCTTAATATAATCTTGTGCATGTGTATTTCCGACACTGTAGACCCCTGACCCCATGTCTCTTGATGGAGGTAGGAAAATCGTCGAAGAAAAGTATCTGAAACATCTAAAAATGACTAATGTCATCTGAGTATGTGTCTTGCTGCCAGGAGTTTCAATATAATTACATAACCTTTGTCTTTTATACCTATCTTGTGCTATCATATTTAGTAGTAATTCATCTCTTCTACAAGTCTCGTAAATGCCCATTATTCAAATAGCATGAAAAAAAAACATCACGGTTATAGAAACCAATACATCTTCGTATGCTCTTTGCATTCTCGAATGAATTTTTAATCCCTGGTCCTCGCAATAAACTCCATTCTTGAATACAAAGCGGTACGTCACAAACTATACTAAAAAATAAACAAATGACTGGATACTCAGCTTCAAATTTGATACTTTACGACGTGTTCTGTGTGACGAAAATATTACGGTGTATTCTGGTGATTGAGCGACCGAGATTTCAGAGATAGTAAAATTTTTATGCCATAAATCATGAATGTTCTCACACTCCTCAGATATTGTTGGGCTACTCCACAGGTTGTAAACGTAGACGATTTATTATACCCGGTCCACAACGAGATGTACTAGGTGGCACAAACTGAAAGATTTAACCAAGAAGAACATGATTATTTGAGTTATAATTATCATTTAAAAAAATATCTGATTTTTAACAATATTTATCTATACATTGTATGAGATTTTGCATTTATCCCAAAAACTGTGCACCTTAAAGTCTTGCATTTTTATAGCACTTTTGGTATTCTGTCATTTCTTAACATCCTTATTTCATGAAAAATATTTTACTGAAGAAACTGTTCAAATTTCTTTCCTTACATGTGAATATGTGCCCCTAAATATATTAGATTGAACTTAAATTGTGTTGCACCCTTTTTATATTTCGCTGTTGTAGAACTTGCAAGTTCTCAACTGGTTCAGCATACACCAAACCTTCAATGTAACTCCAAACTGAATAAATCTACACATCCAGTTCGTGTTTGTTCCTAAGTTTCATTTAGATACTTCCGAATCGATAATGAGAAATCAGGAAGGGAACCATGCCTGATACTAAGTAGCATGCCTTCAAGTAATGGCAGCACCGTTTAATTGATTAGGCGATACGTATTCTATTAACCTGCCTCTCAGAGTGCCAATCCATACATTAAATCCACAACATTGATAATATCTGACATCATGTGGATTCTAATCAGTCCAAACGCGGTTGTTATGAAAAATGAGAATTTAAATCCCACCTCATCCGTGAAAGGAAATCTTAAAACTCACTTATGAAATTTGACATCACAGTCTGGGTTAAATGAACAGTAATAAGTGCTTGTAGGTACATGTTGGATGTGAGACTGTTCCCTTAGGATTTTCCAAATAAGAGAGTCCTACTTTCTCTAAAATTTCCTCTTCCGCAGTCGACAAGCGTTTTTACTAAATTTTGCACTGTACCGGAACCGCTGGTAAAATCTGATGAAAATTCGAACAAAATCAACTAAACTATCAGGATAAGCCGCAGCACACAGACGACGAGATTCCAGTCCGTTACCATTAGCACGACCACACACAGTGGCGGCGCGTGAACATTGATTGAATGTGTTCTGTTTAGGGTTGTTACATTTGTTGAATTGAATTCCGGGATATTAAGTGGCCGAAGAGTTTCCAAATGGCGCCGCAGGCGAAAAATTTTCAAGGTCACGCGTTTTCCTGGAACTTCTGAATTTCAAAGAGCAATCCATTTACACAAAAATACAGATTTTCACAAGAACGATTTTTGAAATTGATACCTTTTTGAAAGATCTATTCATGAATTACCTACTGACGATATAAATAAATTGGAATAAACTAAATACATATATTTTATTAAATTATTGAATATTGTTTATAAACAAAAAAATCGTTTATGAAGTTTACCAACGATTCAACGAATTTTAATATTCCTCTCCGTGTCATGATTTTCTCTTTTATCTTTTTTTATATAAAGGGTGTTCCTAAATAAGTGTCGCAACGGAAAACTGTAAATTTCTCTTGAAAAGAGAAACATATTTTTCCTCTTCCATTTTTCTCTCCGGGCTTTCGTTTTCGAGATACACGGTGTCAAAACTTTTTTTCAGATATTTGCCAATATCTTAGGAACCGTTTGAACTACAGGACTGAGCTTTTGTACATACATTACCACTATTAATAGCTACTTGTTGCAAATGTTGTTAAATTTCGTTAAACTTGTTAATTATTACTATCTATCTTTTGAATTATAAAAGATTTTTGAAAAGTTTGCAAAATGTTTGTTTTTGTTCATAAAAAGTCATTTTTCTTGAAAACGGTTGACTTTAGAGCAATGAACCAAGAGAACTCTTTTAGTGTAAAATTCATTGGCGCTTTAGAATTTGCTGTCAAATGTCAATTTTTCCAGTGGCGTAAAAGTTAGGGGGGAAAACCCTTATGATACCTTAAAATCTCCACCACTGGCACGTTCAATGAATTCGTGAAGGGTGCGAAAAAGTAGCTATTAGTAGTGGTAATGTGTATACAAAAACTCAGTCCTGTAGTTCAAACGGTTTCTAAGATATTGGCAAAAATTTTTTAAAAAAATGAATGTTTTGACACCCAAAAAATGGAAGAGGAAAAGAATGTCTCTTTTTTCAAAAGGAATTTACAGTGTTTCGTTGCGAGACTTACTTAGGAACACCCTGTATATATACATATATTATATTCCATATATACATGCAAATCCGAAATCCGGGACCCTACAACTAATTCCCGGTACAATCACAGAAAATCCCGGTCATACCCATGTGGCTAGATGTTCTTTTAATATGTCGTCAAGATCTGCACTAAAATTTATGAGACCACGAAACACATCAGGGTTGTCCGAATTTTCTGTCTCGTCGTGTCCGCGAAGTGCTAATTCGAAAGCTCCGCTAAATTTTTTGCAATGTATGATTTTAGATAATACATAACGATTTTTCGTTACCTGTTCATTGTGTTTCCGTATATTATCCCAATAGCCAGAATCTAACTGACTTCTTATGTTTATTTTACCTAATGACAATTACTTAAATCTTTCACACTGTATATTTTCCATGCTTTATCCCCATAGAAAAGTAAGCACGGAAAACAAAACAGTATATTTTTGATATCACATCCGCACACCCACTCTGCTTTTGTGTATACATTATTGGATTATTGTTAAATTGTCTTTTATAACTTTTACTTCGGCTTGTTCCACTAACTTCAATATTTAATTGTGGTATTGGCCCACCTAATTCTTTTATTTTTAGTTTATCCTAGGTAGAGAAACAAATAAAGTTTTTTGTAAAAACGAAACGCTATTCATTTTAATAACTATAATATCCGTAGACGCCTAAACGAAAACATTCACACGTGCCGCTCGCAGAAATAAACCACCACATACCACGAACGAAATATTACTGCATTTACTATTACTTCTTACTGCAGCTGTGGCTGTCGTTGTTACAGCCACATAACTCCATATACGCGTGTACTGGGTCACGTGCCTCATTAGCCAATAAAAACAAAGGACGCATCTAACTGTTCGTTGTGAACACATTTTGTATATGAGGTTGCATATATTAAAGGGCGTAGCTCGCGTCGTAATAAATAATAATATAATCTCCCAGATTTATTTTAGCGCGAGTACATTTGAATTCTTTAAATATTTTGTTGATATTTAAAATTAAATACATAAAATTGTATGTGTTCTGCAGCTCCGCAGCTCTTATGGTAAAACCGCCACTGACCACACATAAAATGCTTGTCCGCTATTCTGCATCGATGTACAATGCCGTTATTTATATAATATTAAATATCTTTACAACACATTATTACCTTAGTCTCAGTGTCCGTTACTGTTCTAGAGTGATCTGAAGGGGAGAATTACTTTTCCCAGAAAATAATTTCCTTGTCGCATGTAGCTGCAAATAATTCGGGTTTCACGTGGCTCACCGTATAAAGCTCCTAATGTCCCAAGCGAGAAACGTGCGTACGTACGTATGTGTGTGTATGTTTATGTCGCTTATTGATTCCCATCAACCCTTGTACGCGAGTAATCAATCATTTCGGTGTTCGCCCGGGGAATATTTCATTTGCCGGCACGCTATATCAACGTAAATCTGTCTCGTTGAAATATACTGACCCTCCTGAATATGTAAAGCATTTTTGTATTCGAGTTTTATTCCGTTTGCATGGAGAATGTCGGAAAATAAACACAGAAAAGTACTCGTAGGAAATTGAAATTCAATTCAATTTGCGCGGTAGGTACATACCGAGGTAGACACCTCGGTTGATATGCGATGCGTTCAAGATTAGCTCAGGGGCGTAGCGGTGTGGTTTGGTATATAAATTTCTCCTATTTGTAGAGACAAAATATAAATACTTTATAAAATTTAATTGTACAGTGCGTTTTCCAAGTACATCCAGAAAATGTAAGTATATATAGAATACGTGTCGGATGAAACGACTTGATCTGCAGCAGGAGGGGAAAGAACGCCAGAGGTGGATGACGGGGAACTTGTTCTTCCTCCATTATCGAAGAATTCGTAGGCAGATTTATGAAGATGGATCTACGCTCTATTTTGCGTCTGGAGACAACCTGATACGCTTGTTTTTGAGTTCAAAGTTTGAGGGTTTCAATCGTGAAACGCATGGAGGAAGCACGCTTGCAGCGGCAGTGTAGACGAGTGACAGAAAAATAGATAGTTTGGGTACTATATTTCTCTCTAACGTAGGCACGTGATTGGCTAACGCAACTCCCTCCGCTCCCTAGCAGAAAAGGTTCACTCTTTCTCAATGATTAGAGACAGAGAGTGAGTACGAAACTCTCGCCCTTTCTCTCTAGGTACAGCGTCTACACTTTCTCCATATGCTCTAAAGTTACAACTGACCCTTTGAATTGTCTTTCACTCTGGTGTTTATTTCACTGTGTTTAATTGTGGTAGCTAGGCACTATAGTTTATACTTGAGGTCTCCATAGAGTAAATGCAACTGCGCTGTGTAGGAAAGCTAGTGTATTTCAGCTTTAGAAACTGGATACCCGTGAGGGTCTTCGCTGTAGGTGTAGGACGGACCTAAGCGGGTAGCTTGAGGAGCTTTGTGAGTTTAAGAGCTCGTGTGATTATTTTTTAGAGATAACTCAATATTTAACAATATTTTAGGAAACACTTATTGGTTTTTATTAATTATCGGGCTTAAATAAATGTAGGCAGTAATACATATGACACAGAGCATAAATTAGGAGCAAGTACAAATTCTGGCTAGGTATCCGTCCCTGGTTACAAATCCGCCGATGGATCGGGTCGACGTTGAATCACAAGCAGGGACCTCTCTAGTGGTGGCTCTTTTGCGTGGTCTGGTTTAGTGCGCCAGTCGCCACCATTTCGCCTTATTGATTCGCCTTCCTCTCGAATTTTTGCTTTCCGGAACTAGATATTACGTCGTACTAACTTTCATGCAATTATGATGTTGTATTTCCATTCGGTTCGAATTTTGTCGAATTCAGAGATCTCTTACACTCGAACCTGGAATGGCTTCTTCTCATTTATTTCGTGTCAATGGCAACGTAAACTGCTGCGATGATCTTAGAAAGATCGGTGAAATTTTGCTATTTCACCGCCGTGTCGTCCTGGATGTTACTATCTATGGCACCGTTCTTCATAGATGTCTACTGCCGTAGATAGAGCGGTTTGTGACTGTTTGGAGCGGTTTTGAGCACAACGGAATTTTAGAAAGGTAGGTGAAATTTTCCAAATTTGCGCAGCGCTGTCTGCACGCCCTGAGTCCACGAGCCCTTTGGGACATCGTCCGCGGCTCTCGCTGCGGTCAATTCCTGCATTTTTCGTGGTCCTGATTGGAAAGTTTGATGAATTTTGGAATTATGTTGGAAATTTATTTTCGTAAACTTCTGCAGCACAAATAATCTGGTAAAAACGCACAAACGTATTAAAGCGAAGCACAAGACTACTCGAGACGGCAAATAATATTATCTTGACTTCTGTGGTCACTTTATCCATGTATCATTTTCAGTTAACCGATTTTTAAAATATTTTTCAAGTCTTTTAATAATGAAAATACGAACAAATTTATCCACGCAATAAGGCAATAAATACATAGTATCAACGTATTTTCGTTTCCTGATAAGAATTTTAAAAATATTTGCTCCCAACGTTTTCTCACTGGTATATGGCCTTCAATCGATTTACCTTGTATCCAAACGCATGTTGACTTTTCAGTTTTTCTCCTAGTTTATGAAAATGGGTTTAGGATTAAAAAATGCGAAAATCAAAAAACACATTTATTTAAACAATTCGTTTTCTTTACATTTGATTAAAACTTAATTAAACCAATTTTAATATCTTAATAGTCAGCATTTTGGTTAAGTGATTAGGACTATGAATATACTTGCATAAAATATCCAATGTCCAATTAGTTAACTGACGAACGGCGATTAGAATTTAGACTGTGAACACACAGAAACCGTCTAATTCTATTCAAAATACCGGGCTCTTAAGTGTCGTACTTCACATTTACAGCAGTGCTTAAACGATAATCATATAAATAATGCGAGAAGAAATAGCGTGCTAAGTATTTGGTAATTTGGATTAGTAGCCTTCATCAGAGAAACCTACGTTGTAATCTGGGTACTGCTTCTTCAGGATGTCCACTGTAAGTTGATGGTCCGCCTTCCCATAACCCTGTAACAAACATTGAATATTCAGTTACAGTTACCTTAGTTTGTAGTAAGGCACTTATAATTTAGTGGATGTGGCCTATAAAGTAGGCTATATCTTATTACTAACACTCAATATCTACTGATACAGAGCGACCTATTGATCAACTATTCGTGCTTTCGTAAAACAGATTAGTTAAAGCACTGTACCAATAAGTACAAAACAATAGTATTTGTGCCAATAGACACTTGCTTCCTACAAGTAAAAAATACAGTTCAGCTTGGTTTAACTTTGAACTACATCTAAACCATTACTATACAACTGGCTCTATATGGTAATGACTATACAAGTTCAGAACAATCAATATAGAAGGATGTCCTATATTCACTCTCATTACTACTCAGACTATCAAACTTGAGGGCATAGCAATCATCTATCTATCTATATAATTTTTTCACGTCGTCAATTGCAAGTTATCTCGAAAAAAGCTCCAAGAATAACATATGACGCGTCCTTTCTGCGACACTCCATCTCACCTGTGAGTATCCGTAGACCTTTATATCCTTAGCTTCGGCGTCGTGATTGATTCGGCCTCCACCTAGCACTTTGGATCTCCAGTCGCGAATGGCCTTCGACGCCTTCAGCTGCTGCAGTTCCCCGGTCACTTTATCGTTTATATCGGCTGCAAGAGAAATCGAAACGATTAATCATCTTCAGACACTGGACGGGCCTAGTATTTATTTAAATGGGTGTATACTATATTTCCACCAAAATAATTCCCTGATATTTAAGTAGATTGAAACATATTTTCAATTTGTGAAGATATATGAAGATATCTCCACGTTATTTATGTGGGATATATCGACTGAAAAAGTAAAATGATTCAGAAAGTGAAGATTGAAGCCCAACTTTTCCTTTCCTTAAAATCGATATGCGATGAACTACAGTTACGATCCTACTACCCTTTTCCTGTCTATTTTAGCTAGCGATCCGTACATCATCAAATTCATTTTCTAATAAACCCGAACCCGGCCATAATATCAATAATCGACTCTCGCACAGACCGCGCCAAGATTTAGTGGACCTTTTAATGCGATTTGTATGCTTCACCAACTGGCGTTTTACTTCAAGAATTTCCGACTTAATAATTTCCTTTAGCTAGGATAAATGTAAAAGATAGTTTAATAAAAACTTCACCTGGGAACTCAATGGCTGCAAACTTATTCGTTTGTGCCTGTTACAGGCTGTGGGGTATATGGGTCTACCCATATACATGGTGTTCACATTTACCTATTTTTCCGAAGAATTCATGTCATCGAATAGAAAAAAATTGATACGATAAAACAACTATATACATTTTTATAAACTGTACATATTACTTACAACCGACTAAGAAGACAACACGATTTCGAACAAAATCTACCTACTATCAAAATGTCTCTAACGTTTCTTAATGTTGGAGATTTTCAATATTTGTTGTGATGTGGTGTGGAACAGAATGGGTAAATGAGCAAGCAATAAAATCGAACGCACTACAATAACAGCGCGATTAACATGAAGAGCTAGGTGGTGCAAACGTATCGACTATAACACTTAATCTCTAGTTTCAGAATTTCTTCGGAAGAAGAGAGGGATATACAGGGTGTATCCATAATTAATAGCGCAAATTGTAACAGCAGTAAGTATAGGATACCAGAAGCAAAAAAATCTTGGTAAACAAACGAGCCGTTTGAAGAATTTGTAGTTATCAGGCCCTACTGACTTGATTGTATGTAAACGTCATCCTAGTTAGGAAAACGTACCAATACAACATTAGTTAGTTGTGTTATTAGATACTTTGGTAGAAGTGCAGTTGTTTTTAATGAACAAGAAAACAGTCTTACTTATTAGTTTGTTAGAGTTACATGTTACAATGAAAAATAACAAATACGGGCCTCATACTCAACTTATTTTAATTTTTTGGTGTGGTTAAAAAGTTAGCAAACGCCCCATTATCCAACATTTCGTTCAGAGTTTGCTCAAACTTCGCCGATTTATATTAAATTCTAAATTAAACTATCACGATGAATTAAACTAGTGAGAGCGTTAATTCTATGACAAACTGACGTTGGTTGTGAATATAAATTCCGCTAGACGCGCAAAATTATATTAAAACCCTTCATGTTCGATAAACACCATAAAATAACGAGCAGGCAACTTGCAATAATAGCGGATCTAGAAGATATGTTGACTTTAAAAAAAGATTTACGCGGTGCCTAGCCAAGTCTTACGTAGGAACTTCGTTAACTTTATGACGAAGTTAAATATAATTAGGTAACTGCAGGGAAATGAACCTGAAATTATAAACACGGACTTATTGATCTTTTTAGTGCACGTTCCTGGTTAAACATTACGAGGTTGGTAACTGCGCCGTCGACTTTTACGATAATTTATGGTAGTTCAGAATACATAAAGATGAAATATATCCCCTGCATTTATATTGCATGCCTTATGTTTTGCATTCCTTCTGTTTTTCAGTAGTTTACTGAAGTTACGGAAAACTGGCGTAAAATCGTATTGAAGGAAATTAGTAGTATTACCCTCATCCTGGAGTTTTGAGAATGGAAGTTAAAAGTTATTAATATACGGCATTCTCATCAATTAAAATTACGTACATGGTGTCCCAAATTTTAACCGCGAAAATTTTGAAATATACAGAGTGATTTACAAACAGTGACCAAAAATAAAACCTCGTTTTCTTTGGTGAATTTTAAGGGGAGTCTTTTGTATAAAGTTTTTATCTCGGAAACTTGGTTAAAAAATACAGGGTGTTAAACTAAAAAAAAATGATTTGAATTTTTTTAAATAATTTAAAAATTAGTAGGTAAGTGGAATAATTTGAAATTGGGTATATCTGAGGCCTTCTCCTAAAATTTAGATGCTCCAGTGGCGGAGCCGGAGTCCGGAAACGTACCGTTTTTCAAATATGGGCTTCAAATTTCTTGAAGATTACAAAGGCATGCTAGTCATTTTGAATTTCAGTTTTTCAATGC
This sequence comes from Anoplophora glabripennis, assembly GCF_000390285.2. Taxonomy (NCBI): domain Eukaryota; kingdom Metazoa; phylum Arthropoda; class Insecta; order Coleoptera; family Cerambycidae; genus Anoplophora; species Anoplophora glabripennis. The sequence continues at coordinate 55,886 of NW_019417285.1, forward strand.
CGTATATACTGAGAGGTCAGCCCTTTTCAAAAATGTAATATCTACGTCTATGACTATGAGTAAATTGCATAACAACGATTGCACTTTATGACCTTTAAAAAAGTTATAAATATTAAGAAACATTTATGTACAGGGTGATTCACTATATTTTGACCCCCCTTAACTTTTTTGTTTCAAGAGTTATAAAAAAATGAGAAATACAAAAATTGCACGATTTATTATGAATTTTTCGAAAATGACAGTCGAAAAACAATAGAAGTCCAAACAAAATGGCCACTGATGTTAACTTTGTTAATTTTAATGGTATATGTGTATTTTTGTATATTTCGATAGAACGTTCCCAATCGAGCATAGTCATATAAGGTTTCTTGGGTCCATCTCTAATAAGCGAGATACTATTAAAAAACGAGAAGAAGGTTTTTTATTAAGAAAATGATACATCTTGAATTGTTAGACCTCTTTCAGGCATTTCTGCTTTTTTTTCCAATTACGTAAGGATTTACAGACTTAGTTATAATATATTTTGACATATCGGACCTTAATATGGTCCAAAATACGTATTTTAACTAAATATTTCTAATTAGGCCGTGAGAGACCTAATTACTCATGGACAATGTTATATGGTAGCTCGTGACAGTGACAGGTAGTAATGTCATGAAAACATCGTTATTGATTGAAAATTTGTATTATTACTTAATTAAACTTTATTTCAATTTCCTACTTCTGTATAACTCATTTTAATTAAATAATAATACAAACTGTCAAACAATAACAATGTTGTCATGACATTACCTGTCACTGTCACGGCTTACCATATAACATTGTCCATGAATTAGGCCTCTCACGGCCTAATTAGTGAGATTAATTCAAATACCTATCGCATTTTGGACCATATCAATGTCCGGAATGTCAAAATATATTACAACTAAATCTGTAAATGCTTATGTAATTGGAAAAAAGGCAAAAATGCCTGAAAGATGTCTAACAATTACAAGATATCTTAATTTCTTAATAAAAAAAAATCTTCCCGTTTTTTAATAGTATCTCGCTCATTGTTAGAGATGGACCCAACAAACCCTATATGACATGCTCGATAGGGAACGTTATATCAAAATATATAAAAATATACAGGGTGTTCCATTTAAATTAACAAAGTTAACATCAGTGGCCATTTTGTTTGGACTTCAATTGTTTTTCAACTCTCATTTTCGAAAAATTCGTAATAAATCGTGAAACTTTTGTATTTCACATTTTTTTATAACTCTTAAAACAAAAAAGTTAAAGGGGGTCAAAGTATAGCGATTCACCCTGTACATATTAAAAAATTTAAAAAAAACAAGACGAATTTCAACGAAATCGTCACATATTCCAATTTCAGTTGAATATAAAATACGATTGTGCCTCAACATGTAAATATTCAAAGCAGCAGAAATATGTATTTATTGAAACATGCAGAACTGACCCACTACCAATTACTGAAACAAAAAACTTATATTGGTTGCTTTTATGACAAGTCGGTTCATAATAAAGTCAAAACGTTTTATTCCTAGAAATTCGCCGACATATTTTGTAGTATAACAACTCCGGGTTCGATCGAAAAAAAAAATAAACGTAGTTGTGGTCAGAAATATGTGATCGTTATAAGGAATACCTACGTTGTATACATCTATTTTTAATTGAGCGGAAGGCGCTGGCTACTAACTTTAAAGAGGGGAAGTATGGTTTAATTTTATAAAACAAAAGCAGAGTAAATACACCTAACTTTATTATTTACGTACAACAGTCTTCGAATTAAACATGTGGCAAATAGAAAGAACAACGAAAACATTAACAACCATTTAACATAAAATGAGAGTGCCAGGCTCACCTAGAGATCCTGCGGGGAAAGAGCATGGCAGAGAAACCCACTATCGTTGCTCTAACTACCCAAATATAAATATAAAACAACAGCTAACAAAAGGCCTAAATTAGGATCCTTTGCTAATGATAATTAACGCCCGACTCATTTAATGTCTCACTAAATGTCACCTCACTCGAATTAAACGTACACACTATCAAGTAAAACTGAAGAGGATTGGTGTTAGTTAGCCGACAGAGCCGGAAGGTACTGGACGGGAGGCAATCCAGCTATGAGTTGAGATTTCGGAAGATCTATTTTAGCAATTCTTTTTTTGTATTTAATTATTCTTTTTACAGATTCATTCCTCACGGGCGAAAATGTTAGTAAATTCAACAAGGCTCTTATATGCGTATGACATAAAATGAGCACAAGAAATGCTTTGAAATGCTTTATTATCTGTTTTTCGAACAACGTAATCATGATAAAACAAGTTAAAGGTGTAACAAAGGAGTTGTTATTGCACTATCTGGGCAGTCACGACAATGTATATACATTTTAACATGTAATAAATAATTAGCAATCGTTAATAATAATTGTAACAATTTTACCTTAAAAAAATATATGCCCTTGAGCATAAAACAATGGAGGCTAAACATACAAAGAATTATTATCATGACACATCTATAACCATCAGAATCATAAGATTACATAGAACAATTAACAACAAAGTACTTAAAGAATATTACCTGCTAAGTAATACGGGTTAAACACTTTGATTTTTCACTATTTTGCCACACTGCCCGCCGATCGTCTTACTCCCATCTCCACACTGTTCTCACTTCAACTATTTAGGCTTCCTCCCAGAATTCCCCACCTAAGCGTTTGTTTTTGCGCTTCCTTCTACCAACTGTCAATATTACGTTTTCATTATTATACAACACCCATGTAACAGGTGACGTCGAAATTGATACGATAAGTATGGTTTTGCACAATTTAATAAAATTCTTTTTGAAATGTACATTTAATTTCGATCTTAATTCTAGAAAAATGATCAACAACCTAGTGCCGGGAAATCATTAATGAATTTGATTTGAATAGCTTGACATTTTTTCGGAATGTTTACGTTCGGAGGTGCAGCACGCAAAAAATTGTTAATACATTGAGAATTTTTTTACGTACCAGACTAGATACAAGATTACCAGGAATACTCTACTGAATTGTTTGATATACCCAATATAATAACTTATTAATTTCGTTCTCAACATCTACTCAAACACGCCTCGTACATAGTCATGACATCAATATAATAAAATAACAGGACGATCAAAAAGAATTATTATTTTATCTCGCTAATCTTCTGTTGAAAAGCTTATTGAAGATATACTGTAGTTTATATCAATGAATTGATACATAGTTCTGATTACCATTTTCAATATGGGTGATAAACTGGGACACAGATTTAACAGTAACGAGGCAATTTACATAACTGCAACTGCGAAACATGAATTTTTAATTGTGGGCCAATTAGCCTAAATACCCTGCTGGAAATCGCGACAAGCACGTGATCGATTTAGACGTTATAACGAATGTTGTAATAACGTCGATAGGGAATAACAATTTTTACCAAAATAGTATCATATTTCCAAGCTTTCCAAGCAGATTTTAAAAATTTTCTAGTTTGCGAAGTTTCCATTTTTCAATCTTCGCCATTTCCCCTAATGTTTTCTCGATATCTCCCACGTAAAAATTTAACAAGTATGATTACGTAAAGAATTATACAATGGACCCCATAAAGGCTACTTTGATTGAAATATGAAATTATATTTTTTAAAATGCTTGTAAGTTCTAAACAAAAGCGAATCGGACTAATGTTTATATAAGAAAAAAATTAACCAAGCTACCATCTTTCTCTTTGAGGTAGTAGAACATCCTGTATAACAGAATAGTGACGCCAGAAACAATTCACTGAAACTAAAGTGTATCTAATCTACATCGCGCTAAAAGTCACTGACACGACTCCGTTGCGGATGAATGAGAACAAGCCATAGATCACAATGCTACGATTTTTATCACCAAGTACTTTCAGTACGAATCTGTCCCGATAATATCTCTCGAAACTCCGCTAAAAGAATGTCTAACTGCCTCCCGACATGAAGGGGTGTAATTTAACAAAGTTAACCCTATTCTATAAAAGTTTTAATTGCCAAGGGGGAGTAGAGATGTTATTCGCGTTGTTTGTTTTCGGCAAATACGCGTGATACGAACTAGAGCTCTATGTTTGTGTTTGGTGATTTAGCAACACACCAATATGCAGGCGCAGAAGCTGAAAGTTTTCAATAACGGATATTTTGAGATTTTTTCTTAAAAGTCGGAAACTGAACTGACATTTTCTGCAACAGTATTGACTAATCTAAAATACAACGCCTTTAGAAATTAAATCTACTACGATGCAATTGAAATATAATACTTCTGGAATGGTGAAGTTTTAGCAACACAAAACAAAATTTATGTGTATTCATATGACAGAAATACCCAACACTTATAAAGGGTAAAAGCACTTCATTTTCAAAGAGAATCGGAGAAACAGAAACGGGAAAACTAAGCGCGATACAATGAGAGCATTAGCTGGGTAATGTTAGAGCAGAAATGGAGTGCAGCGCAACAGCTGGGAACTATGTCATCTTTTAAAAATGGGAAAATTTCAAATACACAAGTAATCGGATCAAAACTGCGAGTGCTGAATGGAATTGGCAGCAATTTTTACGATTATACAGTACGCGTCTAAAGTATGGAATAAATTCAGTAAAATCGAATCCTCGAACAAGTCGATTTTTAATTTAAAAAATACATATTTTAGCATAAAAGACGATTTTCAACCGTCATTTGTTTTCGAGTAATGACGTCATCGACATTTTTTTTAAATAGCAACACCCTATTTTTTTTCTTGATCCTGAAAGATCGTTTCATTCGATCCGACAGTATTAAAATGTTGCCATCTTACATAGGAAAGTTTTCGAATAAATGACGATTGAATGTTAGAAAACCCAAATCAATTAAAATAAAGCAAAAACGTTATCAAATTTAGTTTTTTGAAATACCTGAAATTTTTTATGGATCACGTCGGTGTAGGTCTTTACAATGTGTCACTGTCATATCGACTTTCTAATTATTGTAAGCGATATAAAAATTATTGTTGAATTTAAAATATTATGGCACATTTAACTGTCACACAAAGAATTGAAATTTTAGAAATTTTAAGACTACTCGTAGAACGCAGCAGGAAGTTTGCGATTTATTTAATGAAAAACATCCAGATCGCCGTATCAGCAGTCAGTAAGATAGAATCTAAATTTAGAGAAACTGGCAATGTTGTAGATATTCCAAAACCTGGACGTCCAAGCGTTAGTGAGGATCATAAACAGAACATTTTGATAAGTATTGTAATATAACAACCCTAGGTTCGATAAAAAAATATATATTAACGTAGTTGTGGCCAAAAACATGTGTGATCGTCATAAGGAATCCCTACGTTGTGTGTATTTATTTTTTTAATTGACCGGAAGGCGCTGGCTACTAACTTTGTGGAGGGGATGTATGGTTAAATTATATAAAAACAAAAGCAGAGTAAATACACCTAACTTTATTATTTACGTACAACAGTCTTCAAATTAAACATGTGACAAACAGAAAGAACAACAAAACCATTAACAACCATTTAACATAAAATGAGAATGCCAGGCTCACCTAGAGCTCCTGCGGGGAAAAAGAATGGCAGAGAAACCCACGATCGTTGCTCTTACCACCCAAATATAAATACAAAACAACCGCTAACCAAAGGCATAAATTAAGAACCTTTGCTAATGATAAATAAGACCTGTCTCATTTAATGTGTCACTAAATGTCATCTGTTACCTCATATTAGTCATACACACTTCCAAGTAAAACTGAAGAGGTTTGGTGTTAGTTAGCCGGCAGAGCCGGAAGGTACTGGAGTCCCATACGGGAGGCAATCCAGCTATAGTTGAGATTTCGGAAGATCCTTCATAACACTGGAGTCCCATACGGGAGGCAATCGAGCTTAATCCAGATTCGTTCCGCACGGGCGAAAATGTTAGTAAACTCAACAAGGCTCGTATAGACGTATGACATAAAGTGAGCACAAGAAATCAAAGAACAACTTAATCATGATAAAACAAGTTAAATGTGAAACAAAGAAGTCGTTAATGCAATATCTGGGCAGTCACGACAATATACATATTTTAACATGTAATAAATAATGAGCAATCTATAATAATAATTGTAACAATTTTATCTTAGAAAAATATACGCCCCTGAGCGTAAGACAATGAAGGCTAAACATATACAGAATTATTATCATGAAACATCTATATTTTACGTATAACGTAATCGTGGCAAAAACAAGTTAGATGTGAAACAAAGAAGTCGTTATTGTAATGTCTGGCAATTAGGACAATACATATATTTTTAACATGAAATAAATAATGAGCAATCTTTAAGAATAATTATAACAATTTTGCCTTAGATAAATATATGCCCTTGAGCATAAAGCAATGGAAGCTAAACATACAAAGAATTATTATCATGAAACATCTATAACCATCACAATCATAAGATTATATAGAACAATTAACAACAAAGTACTTAAAGAATATTACCTGCTAACTAATAACACTTTAAACAATTAACTTTCCACTACTTTGACACACTGCCCGCCGATCGTCTTGCTACCTATCTGCACACTGTTCCGACTTCAACTGCCTATCTTCAACTATTTAGGCTTCCTTCCAGAATTTCCTACCTAAGTGCCTATTTTTTGTGCTTCCTTCTACCGACCGTTAATATTACTTTTTCATTGTTATACAACACCTATGTAACAGGTGACGTCGAAGTTGATAAGATAACTACGGTTTTGCACAGTATGGTAGATAATTCTCATAATACTTCACGATTGGTTGCATTAAACAATGAAATTAGTCAGACTACAGTACTACGTATCCTGAGAAAGGAAAAATATCATCCCTACAAAATTCAACTTGTGCAGGAACTCAATGAAGACGATCCCGACCGCCGCTTACACTTTTGTGAAATTATGATGGATTTATGTAAAGTAAATAGAGATTTACACCGGCAAATACTTTTTTCAAACGAGGCCACGTTTTGTCTCAATGATACAGTGAACCGTCAAACTTGCAGGTATTGGAGTCGGGAAAATCCTCATTGGATGACAGAGACACATACCCAACACCCACAGAAATTAAATGTGTGGACTGGAATAGTTGACAACAGAATAGTAGGGCCTTTCTTCTCTGAAGGAACCCTTACAGGAGAAAGATATTTAGAGTTTTTTTATTCCAGCGCTTGCAGTAATTTTTCCTAACGATAAAGACCCTGATATTCCTGATGACACCATATGGTTTCAGCAAGACGGTGCACCTCCGCACTATGCGCACCCTGTTCGAGATTTTCTGGGCAATTGTTTTCCTAGGAGGTGGATCGACAGACGAGGACCGATGGAATGGCCCGCGAGATCACCAGATCTTACACCCCTGGGCTGTTTCTTATGGGGCTACTTAAAGTCCAAAGTGTACGTTAATAGACCACATAATTTAGAAGAACTCCAAAATTGTATTATAGATGAAATACACAGAGTTATCCCAGAAATAATTCATAATGTGCAAGAAGAATTTCTACACAGACTTGCGTATTGTCAAGAAGTCGGTGGGTGGCAATTCGAACTCTTAATTTAGGTAGAAAACTTATTGAATTGTATTTGCTTGACATAGGAATTGTTATTTTTTTAATGAATAAAATTTACGTTTTCTAACATTCAATCGTCATTTACTCGAAAACTTTCCTATGTAAGATGGCAACATTTTAATATTTGCGGATCGACAATGAAACGATCTTTCAGAATCAAGAAAAAAAATAGGGGGTTGCTATTTAAAAAAAATGTCGATGAGTCATTACTCGAAAACAAATGACAGTTGAAAATCGCCTTTTATGCGAAAATATGTATTTTGTAAATTAAAAATCGACCAGTTCGAGGATTTTTCCCAAAAAAAATTTGTTTCGTTTTTACTGAATTTATTCCATACTTTGGGCGCGTACTGTATAGTCAACGAATTCAGCGAAGGCGATATTTACAAGAAAATGTCGAGTGGAAGAAACGATGATCTTAGTTATTTGACTAATTCTGTCGATTTTACTCTAACAAATTAATATAAAACTTAATTTCCGCAATATCTAAGTTCATTTTTCTTGCTATTTCCAAATGAATAGCTAATTTCACTACATGCCAACATTTTAATGTGTTATTCTAACTTGTGTTTACATACAGACCTGCAAACTGAAATAAAACCTTAAGATTATGTGTATGCAATGCAGCGATGTGAGAGTTTATTTACAAGTTTAGTATTTTCATTTCAGTAAACTTTAATACTGCTGTAAAAGTTCTGCAGTGGAAAAATGAAGTTGCTTTTATAAACTTTACGTTGAACAAAAATATTACTTGTAGATTCTACGAATTTCAAGAAATACAAAAATATTAGTCATTATTTTATGGCGCACAAACAAAAACTGTACTTTTAAAAGTATTACAGTCAACGATTGTTTTAATAAAATACCAAATATCTGCAATAAACACCTACAAACCAACTTTCGAATAAGACTAAGACATTTTTGGGATTTACTTGATCGAAGAGTTCCCGTCTACACATAAAATTAGGAACGGACAATTTAATCTTAATGCGATGTTAAATCTTCGGAAATTTTATTGTCTTCCACATATAAGTAACCGGATCGCTTTTACCGGGACATTAAAGAAGCGAAGGGGTGAAAAGTTTTGCTTGGAAAAAGAATATATTTTTACAGATATTAAAACAAATTTTATGATCAATTAATTCGAACAAATAACAAAATACGAAATAAATTTACAATTTGAAATTTTAAAATTACCACAATGTTAATACTGATGTTTTTGAAATGCGGAAATGATAAATTTAATGCACCAACAAAAACTGATTTTCATGATTAGAACCGGACCAGACAATTGTATACTGAGAAGACGAAGATATAAAAAAATCGTACATTTTTTTTAATTAAAAGTTTAGGTCCAAAATATAGGCAGTGAGTGAGGAAATTTGAAATTGCATAAAAGATAACTGTATAAAAAAAGACGACTGAAGCTGCATAGTTTGACTTTTTGTAATCATTTCCTGTCTAAGCTAGCAACTGAGACGTGTCAGTGCGTGTCATAAGCGTACAAGTGGTAAAAACGTGTTATTATTTTAACATTTGTTATTTTAATGAGTTGTTAAAAATAGAAATCGTGTGCGGGTGTTAGTGCCCAATCTGTTAATTGGTGTAATAATAACAGTAAACGACCATATTCAATAGATCTAGAACGTTATATGATATTGTCAGAGCTAATCTGTCAGTGCGTGTCATAAGCGTACAAATGGTAAAGGCAAGTTATTATTTTTCTGATAATTAGGGTAGTAAATGACTTAATTTAACAGAACCAGTACGTTGTAAGAAATTCGAGTACGAATCTCAGATAAGTCAATGAGTGATGTCGTAGAAATGTGCAGTTTTGTAACAAAAGTGTCATTTATCGTGCGTTAAAAAGTGTAAGAAAGCAAACAAGTGAATTACATAGCAGGAAAAAATGGATTCACAGATTTTATTTTAAAAATGAACTGCCAATATTATCCAATCGCAGAAGACAAAGAGTTTTATTGCATACTATGCATGAAATGATTTTCGTTACTTTAATCGAAATTATGGCGATTAATTATCCAAAAAACCAATTATAGATTTTTGGATAATGGTCTTCAAGTGTTCGACTCGTGACAAATAAAATATTACCATGAGGATGTAGAAAATGGGAAATAGTTTGCATTTATTTTGCTTCACATCGAACCTGATGCAATAATTGTCATGGATAATAAGCCTTACTATAGTCGGCGAATAGAAATATTGCATCTACAAGGAGATATGGAATGGTTCAAAATATAAAAACACGGTATTCTGTAGGAGGCGAGTCGAGTAATTGTTGAGATATGGAAGAATTGTATAAATATAAAATCAAGTACAACGAATAACAGACTTCGACACAAGAGTTGAAGTTATAACAGAACCACTTATCAAACCTTTTAGTCCAATCAGCGGGAAGTTTTGCCTGTGAAGTTTTAGGGTAGTTTTTTGAAAATTGGTATATTTATAGATTTTGCTGTGCTCTTTCCGAATTTTTACTTTGCCACCTCTTTTTTTTCCGGAAGTTACCTCCACATTGGAAAAATGGCGCTCGAAGACAGTTTTTCGACGATATTTCCTTTCCGACTCACTTTACGGTGAAAATAGTTATATAATAAATTAAACTAGAGAACATTTCCTATAATTTATGTATCAACCTTTTTTCTGTGAAATAAATAGTTTCAGCGTACAAGCGTCGCAAAGTCTACTCCAACACGCGTATTGGCCAAGAAAGTCATTTCCACACCACCATGAGGTAGAGTTCCTGTCGCGTTTTTTTTTAGTGGTATCCCCAGTAGGCCTAATCCACATGTGATGCACTGTTGACTAAATTTAGTGCATTCTCCTTCGCTTCGCTATCCCTGATGGACCAGGATTTGCGATTCTTCGTCTCCAGAACTGAGCAAAACCTCACGGATAGGAAGTTCTTCCAAGTTATCCGCGATAGGGTTCTCTTCTTCGACTTCATCAACTTCTTCCTCTATTTCGTCGAAGGTTTGCTGAAGAACTATCTCCGTATCTTCATCACCGTCTTGCAGATCAACATCCGAATTATCGCAGGTACCATTGCAATTCGCGCAGATAACGGAGCACCAGCCTTTCTGCATCCACAGGCTCCCCGACATCCTTTTTCACATTTGCAAGAAATTAGTTTTAGCAAGTTTGCTGGAGCTGGGGGCTCGAGTGTGGTGAGGAATTAGCCCATTCTTGCTTTTTTCCCACTGCCGAACCTGGTGATAGGTTAGCAACGAATGTTGTCGTGCTGCTGCTTCTGTCGGTGGCAGCGATGCAATATTAAATTTATTTTTAAAAGCTGACTTCGTGAAGCATGTATATCTGTAGGTGTACTTACCACTGTAAGGAGGAAGCGTTCTCCAGCTTCAGCAATGCTTTCACGAATGTTGTCGTGCTGCTGCTTCTGTCGGTGACGGCGATGCAATATTAAATTTATTTTTAAATGCTGACTTCGTGAAGCATGTATATCTGTAGATGTACTTACCATTGTAAGGAGGAAGCGTTCTCCAGCTTCAGCAATGCTTTCCCGGTCAGCATTTGGGTTTTTAAATACCCGGACGAGCTCGCTTAAACTCGGTTCTTTCGCAGTACATTAGCACATTTTATTTTCCCTTGATTGAAGAGTGCCGATGTTGTATCACAGCCACTGAAGGCGTGCAAGATTAGGATGTTATCTGCGGTTGTTTTATCTATGATACTTTCTATTCGTTACAAAATCGTTCCTTTTCCTGGTTTCAGAACATATATGTTTGAACGCGTAGATAACTTCGCCGATAACTATAACGGAATCAAATGTAGATGAAATGCTGATTGCCGTATTGAGGCCATAGTAGGCCGGGTTTTCAACGCGTAGTAAAATATTTTTCGTTGATATACGAGATATGTGTGTTGGAGTAGACTTTACGGCGCTTGTACGCCGAAACTATTCATTTCACAGAAAAAACATTGATACTTAAATTATAGGAAATGTTCTCTAGTTTAATTTATTACATAACTATTTTCACCGTAAAGTGAGTCGGAAAGGAAATATCGTCGAAAAACTGTTTCGGAGCGCCATTTTTCCAATATGGCGGCTACTTCCGAAAAAAAAAGAGGTGGCAAAGTAAATACTGAATACATTTTTACCTACCACCGTGCTGGATATACCTACCAAGGGTGAGTGGAAATTTGAAGGGATAATCTGGTTTTTGTCAAAACCTACATATCCATTTGTCTATATTTATTCATCTATGGAAATCTCTAAAATGATACGCCCATGGAATTGCATTTCGCGTACGCCTCATAGTCGATACAAATAGGCAACTGTTAAAATTAATTAATTAATCTTTCAATAACAATCTGTATAAATTAAAGCATTTTTATTCTAAAGAAAAACTCGGCTCCGCGTTAGAGAGAAACTTCTTGAATTTTATCCGCACCCTCCAAGGCATACGGGTTTTTATGACGTTTTTATTGCGAAAACTCCATTACACTACAGACATAAATAAAGTCTGCCACTGAGACCCTTTAAATAAATTGCCTAATATCATGTCCCCATAGATGTTCAAAAAAAGCTTATTATGCCATGTAGCTACCTCCAAATAATGATACGGGTATATACGAAGGGTAGAAAACAAAAAACTGTTAAAAGAGATGAGAATTTTAAGCTTTTTTAACAACAATCAAAATAACATATACAAACGTACAAATAGACAGATAATAGATAGGTATTTGCTTTATTAGCTCATGTATTCCAATTTAGACGTTCTTGTTTCAACCTCAAAAGAAATGTATAAAAAAAAAAGTTAATTGAATTGGACCCCAAAGTTGATTTTTCTATCGACGTAAAACCATAAAAATAAATTGAATATTAAGATCGTCTTCATAAAAATGACTAAGGAGTTTTATGGCAAATAAAAGGGGCTTCAGTAATTAAAATTCATATTAAATTGGCTATTTCTCATGTACTCTTCCTCATACTTACTTAACAATTCAGACATCTCAAAAACAAACCCATGTATTACGATACGAAAAGAATTTACAACGATGTAATACATAGAGTGCTTCGCCCTAAAAACCGTAAGAATATATTTTTTGTATTGCATGCGACTAAAAAAATGATACATGTTAATGTATCCTTTACACTTACGTCTTGAAAAAATTATCTTACACATACATTTATGTTTCTTACAAGCTCCCTATAAATAAAACAAGACATTCGGAATGACGAGGACTAAATAAGTGCACATACAAAATAAGCAGGTTGTTTATGGAGCTGTAACAGTTTTATATAAAACTCCCCCTTTCCTTCTAATAAAATGGTAATTTTGTGAACCAATTCATTAAAGTGATATAAACTTAAACAGAAGTAAAATAAATATCGCGTTTCTCTTTATAGCATTTTAATGTCTGAACTTTCTAAGTACAGGCGTTTGAATTAGTACTGAATATTATGGAAATATGTATAATGGTTTGGATCTCCACTGTAAAATTTTTTACATACAGGGTGTTTTTGAAATAGGTCCGTTCTTTCAAAGGGGTCATAGAGGACGTGCAAATAAACAATTTTCGTTAAGCGACATGTGATCTAAAGTGTCATGTATTCCAAAATATTAAACAAGGATTACGCGAAACTTAAGACGACTCTGCGTCGTCCCACTTCAGTCAACAAAGTTGACTCCTATTTCAGTAATTTAAAAAAAAATCACGGGCCGCAAAATACCCAATAAATAATAACAAATAACTATAGGTTGTTTTCGAAATTCAAAATTCTTTAATGTACATAAAAATAGTTACAAACTTTAAGGCAGATGCAGCTGCCAAAAAATAGAAAAAGTTTCCCCTTAGGTACAATAAGAGAAGACATATTTCTTATTTAACTACTTTTCCAGGAACTTGCACCGTTGGATTATAATTTCCTGTAAAAATAATAAAACTTGGAAATGCTTAATTAATCTGACAGAGCTTTATTACGTCTAGAATTCCTGAAATTACGGAGTTTAAGCTATCTTCTTAATCATTTAAGCTTTAATGCCGTGTTTTTTGAAACATAATATCGTAGGGATTATACTACACTCTATAAGGAAACTTGAATTCTCATTATTTTGTTACAACGTTTCATTAATCTAACTATAGTACGATCGTATACGATGCAAAGTAGAGCAAAAAATAGTCGATCTTTTATCAAAGGAAAATCGTGTCATCATTTTTAGGAGGCGTAAGATGAACCGTTTCAAATTTAAAATGAAATTGAATGTAAAATCTGAAATACCGCCGTATACGCAATGTGTTCTGGTACTAGCTGTAGTCGGCCAGGTGCATCGAGTGTACGAAGTGGTCGGTTATACGTCAAATACTAACCTGGCGAGCTTGATCGTAGAGCAGGGAACAATAAACAGTGGCGCGTACAGAGGTGAAATGTAGTACATATGTGGAATTTAAATAACGAATTGGATTTATAATAAATTACATTTAAAACAAATAGTTTATGAGAATAAAGGGATTTTTGTAGGAACAGGGTTCCAGACGTGAACTGATCTCTTCATCGCACCCCATTACGATTCTTTTTTTTATAAGGAGAACGAAGTTTCAAAGCAAAAACCTTGTATAACAGATATACTATAAATATTTACAGAATGAAAACAAAATATAAATCCTATGATATGATTCTATCAAATGAAAACACTAACAACAATTCTCTACCAATCTCAACAAAATAAGTTATTTTTCTATCAAACAAGAAATGTTAACAAATTATAAACAAAATATAAATTCTATGATTTATGTACTGTACGCCAAACTGCATTTTTCTCATCTTCATTTAATATTAATTTCTTCTTTGCACCCCCTTTTTTAGGTTTCTTAACGTCTCCTTCAATTTTCTTCTCTCTTAAAATTTTGAAAACAGATAATTCGCTTACTCCAGTATATCTAGAACACATTTCCACCAAACCAGTCTTCAGTTTCATGGGATGATCCTTTTCTAAAGGGTTATAGACATTTAATATTATCGTTTTTTCTCTGTAACTTAATATAGATTTTTTTGTACCCACAGCAGTACATCCGGCTCGCGAACATCCAGGCACCGCCTCCATTTATCCATATAACGACAACAGAGCAATAATAATACAAAAAACTTCACTTCACTAGCACAGAAAATATAATAGCATTCACGATTCACAAACAACAGCCCGAAACACACACACAGCACACAAATAAAACACTAAAAACACTTTTGTTACGGAGCACAAGAAATATGATTTCACTCACAAATTCTCAAATAATAGCGCGAAACACACATATAGCCCGAAAGAAATATAATTGCACTTATAACAGTTATAACCTCACAAATATCGCGAGCGAGAAACACGCAGCACCAATACAACCGAAACGAAACTGACCACGCCAGGCCGGCACGCGCGCCGCCGCAAAAAACACAAGACACAAGTCATATGAGGGATAATGAAGGGAGTAATAAATGTATTGTTGTCCTGCCGCCCAATGTGCGAAGGAGATGCCTTTGTTTTTCATTTTGTCCTTCATAAATATATAACTGTTAATCCATAATGCATAAAGAAATTATTCAATTTCCAAAACCCCCTATAAAATGTGTTGCACTGATTCCCTTGACAGGCAATGATTTATTACTTTGCATCGAATACGATCGTACTATAGTTGTGTATTTCATTCCATCAAATCACCGCACTAAAATAATCGTATTCGGATACTCGTAAAGTAATACGGTCGTTTTGCATAAGTGAATTTATACATATATAAAATATTAAGCAAATCATAAAATTACATTTAACTAAAGGCAATATTCAAATGAAGCAGCACAAATGTTGAGATAATCTTGATACTAAAATATAACAAGTTCTTCAATATTGCTTCATTTCCGAGATTCAATGTATTTATGTTGAAATTAAAAAAAATATTTTTTAACTGCAACACCAATGCACTGACTTTAATTTGGCATAAGGTACAATGGTATAACTAGTTGCACATAAAATCATTTCGATATGTAGCTGTGATGAAGTGCTGTTATAACCAGACTCCTTTTCACAACAAAAAATATTACGCTATTAGCCATAGCCACACATAGCCACATAAAGAATTGGATGAATATTATGAAAAAAGTGGGGGAATAATGACGTTTAATTTGGAAGTTCAAAAATTAGGAACTTTCGTTATGTTTTTATTCACAATCCTTTCATGTTTTATTATGTTGTTAATTTGGCAGCGCCAAAAACGCCCAATAGTAGCGGATTATCTACAATGCACTGGATCTAATCGCAACGAAACGCAAATGGCACTCACAAAAATGGGGAACAATCTATTTATACAGGGTGAATTGGATAGTTTTGTATATTGTTTAATAAATCGTCTTGAAGTTCATATAGGAAAGCTCCATTTTTTAACAAATTCATGTAACTAACGATCGACAATAGCTACAAACTTAGTCGAAAGCTCATTTGAAAGATCAATTAATATTCTACAAAATTGTCTTGGATGTTCATAACCGTATATTTAATAGTTTTAAAAGTTATAGCTGTTTATAAGTAAACAAATTCCATGGTCGCTTTGACTTCCGAAAAATTCCAAACTAAAAAACTCGACAAAAAAAGTTTTGTTAGTTTTTTCTCTACTTAAAAAAAATAACAGCACTTTTGACGATTGTTTATAACAAATTATTAAGTAAATAAATAAATAAGTTTTCCATAAAAAATTGTTTTTAGTGATCTTCTAGATAATTGCAAATTATAAATTTAGAGAAAGAAAGGAATTCTTAATATATTATTTAAACAACCATAAAATAGAGAAAAACGATTATAAACAATTAAAAATTTTCTTTAAGACTTTTTTTTAATCATAATAGTACATATACTCTAAAGAATGATATGCAAAAAAAATGAAAAATAGCGGTACGCTACAATTACATTTAGTACCTGCCCCAATAAATATATTTTGCTTTCTGGGAATTTACGAGCCATATAAATTATACTTTGAATTATCCGAGAGTATCCCAAATAAATGTATTTATCAAATGAGATTAGAATAAGTAGGCTGTAAACATAAATTAGTTGTTGTTTATTAAGGTACATAAGCACAAACCGAGTAGGTAATGACCCGGATGAGTGTTAATTAGGATAGGGTAATAAAACTAGGTACTTGGGGACAAGGATAAAACCGAAAACATTTCGAGGCACGGGCCAGAAGTCTTGAAGCCTAGTTCCTGCTCGGTTGTGTCTCGTGTTACCAGCGAAATTAGTAGAATAAAGTTTTCCATACTACTTTTCTCCTCACTTGAACACCAAACCATTATATATGTAATTATTGCATCTGTTTATAAAAATTATTTAAACAAATATACTGAAAAATTGCTAGCCAATATTTTTTAATGTATGTTTTGTGTGAAAGCTAACACAAAAACAGTGTCAACATTACTTTTCCTTAAAAAAATTATTTTGACCACTTTTTATTAATTTTAAATTTTTTGTTAACTATGAAAATTAATAAGTAATGAGTTACAACTATTTAAGATATCGCAATAAGGTGTTCTCGTTAAGTAGGTATAGTCGTCAAAAGGTCTCCTCGAAGCGAAATAATTTTTTAAAACAATTATCCGACTGAACCTGAACTCTAAAATTTTTAGTTAATTAACAATGGTCCTATTTGTTGAAATATCCATGAAAACACTTTTTTGGAATATTTTTAATTCAACTGTCTAAATAATACAATAATTTTTTGAAATTTTTATATTAACGTTTAATATCATAAAAAAATTGTTTTATGTCTTGAGGTCTGTTTCGCAGCGCCGTATGTGCATTGTTTTCGACGCTAAAAGACTATTTTCAATATTAAATTAAAATTATAAATAACAACGATAGAGATTTAGGAGTTTTTATAGGAAATTTCCTATTATTTAGGATCTTTTTCCAAATTGACGCTAACGCTTACATTTTTTGCAAAAAACCGAACCCCTTTTATTTTTAATCTTTATTTGTTTATAACTTTTGCAATTGTTTATGTGCGAGTGCGATTTTTATGCACATTTTTCTAGATTGTCCCGAATCGAATGACCCTTGAACCATCCCTTAACTCGAATTATGAGTATTTTTCACGATTTTGAATATGTTACGCTGGTGGTGTTTCCTACCCATTTCCGGCAAGTGTGTAAAAGTACTAAATACATGTAATAAAAAGTTTTACGTTATATTAGAACCTTGAACATTATACAACACTATACGTTGACGAAAACAAGGCAATCTCTCCTGGCATTTCATCAATTTTCATACAAATTTCCCTTATCACTGGCCCCCGCTAAATAGTTAATTTGGCAACGCGGTTTATTCAGGTTGTATAAATTTAGAGTGGAGATGGAAAATAATAGACGCGCCATGAATAAAACATGTCGGAGATTTCCAGCCGTACCTAATAAGCCGAAACCGGCGGCTCGTTATCTGGCATCCGCAGAGGAAACAGATTTTCTTAAATTTGGGAGTTATAACGTTTTTCTTATCTCGGCCGCGATATAATAAAAGCAACTCGGAGGCGCTCGCCCAATAAACCCAAGGATAGGAACAGATAAGCACATTACGCTCCTGGAGACGATACGCGGGGATTTAATGCCGCCAACAATTATATTTTGACCTAAAACGGCTATTATATTTCAATTAAGAGCTCATTCGCAACGGGGTTTATTGCTTAAGTAACTTTTTTAAAAGGTAAAATTTGTATTTTATATACTTAGAGGTTAAAGTGCATGTTTTAATTCTGACAATGAAATTCGTTATACAATGGGGTCCTTTTTATTTTTTTATGTACAGATTTGCGTAAAGAGCAAGGTGAAAAAAATTAAGAGGTGATTCCACGTTCAAATATTGAGTTTTTATTTTTTTTCTAAAGTCTTTGTCAATACGTCTACACTACGATTGCTATACATTACTCTTATACGTGTTAAATTAGAATGTGTATCCGCAGTCTGAAGCCCAATTTATGCTAATCAAATTTCAACTTTGGAAAGAGTACATCGTAGGTCTTGGGAGGACTTGAGCGTCCTTTCTAAAAGATTTGTTTCTCAAGCCATGCCTTTTTTAAATAAGGTTTTCCATAATATTTTGGGATGTCCAGGTGTTTTAAATAACATTCATGTCAAAGTACCATGAGTCTCAGCTAGAAGCAATGACGTTTTTAATCTACACACAGCACGCAGTAACATCCTTGTAGCACCACCGTTGTTGTATCAGATCATCTCTCCAAGTACAGTGAGGTAGAATACCAACATTTTT
Source organism: Anoplophora glabripennis (assembly GCF_000390285.2). Lineage (NCBI taxonomy): Eukaryota > Metazoa > Arthropoda > Insecta > Coleoptera > Cerambycidae > Anoplophora > Anoplophora glabripennis. Next base: position 74,783 of record NW_019417285.1, read on the forward strand.
TGTTATTTGGCTCGTAGTATAAAAATTGCATGCATTATTTAAATACATAGTCATGTCTGCCTCAAACTGTTCGTAAACTTTGAAATCCGATTTTAGTATTAACGGTTTTTGCGATAGTGTTTACATTAGTTTTTCAAGTGTCAAAAATGGCTTACTGGCTTACGCGTATAGCAACTCGGAGTTAATGGATATCGTTTTAATTTATGGCGAAGCAAGACAACATTTGTGTCATGGTGAAGCAAGACGAAATTTGTGTTCGTACAAACTGGGTAAGACAGGCTCAAATGTGTTTACCCGTCGGTGGACAAAATTTTGAACAGTTGTTGTAACATCAGATATGTCAAATTATTTTATTAATTAAAACCACAAATTAATTTTATTAATTAATAAAACAATAGCAGCAAAAACAGTTGAATTTACTGATACAAAATAGGTGTTATAAAATTTTATTTATTTCTTTCCTTAGGAAAGAAATTCTTTCAATTTTTTGTCTGTTCATTTTTTATTATACTTTGCCGCCGTGCCGGTCGTCGACATCATGATTTGCTTTTCGCAAGGCCAAGTTTTACAGTGGACCAGTTTCCAGTATCGCGCAGAAGTTATTTTTAAATCATTTTCGAACTGCCCTTTTTGATTTTTTTTTACAAAATTGTATTTGTAAGTCTCTTACACATTCAAAAAACTCAAAATCACCCTGTATTTTAATAATAGACTTAGACTGTTAGGTGTGTTTTTTTGATAAATAAATGAACATTTTTTATTATGGAAACTTATTTTGCTTATTGTTTTTGGATATCTTTTATTTGATTTTTTTTCTTTTTCAAAAATGGACAGATTTATTAAAGAAATACCATTTAATGGATCTTTTAAATTTTTATTTAATTACATTAATTGTTGGAATGTCACACCATCTTCTTCAATGCAAGTTTGAAACCTTCGAAGCAAGTGGTGGATGGTTTTAACAAGGTTTGCTGTTCAAGCGTTTCTAATACGCTGTCTCATATCCTCGTGTGTTGTACGTGGTTTACAATAGACCATACTTCTAAGATATCCCCGAAAAAAAAGTTCAGTGGGGTAAGATCAGGGGATCTGCTGGCCACGATTCAAGGATATAGGAGTACTTCATTTAAAATGTGGTGCAATCAACTCTTCTTTGAGAATACCAAACCAGATGTTTAACTTCACTGATACTGGTAATCCATTTCTCGATACCAATGTGGATTTTCGGTAGACTAGTAGTTACTATGAGGTCGATTTACCATTCTAATACTGTGAAATGTAGTCCCATAGCTCAAGAGAAGAATAATGAAAAAACGTTGCTGATGATTTATTATTTCTCTGTCCTATTCACAAAACTCTACAAGGTTTCATCTGTCATCTTCAGAAAGCTGTTGATATAACGTAATAAGTCTATGTATATGTTGTAAATCTTGGAACTTCCAAAATAGTATTTTTGAAATAATTCAATTATAATATAGTTATATTTAAAAAAAAAAGTTTAAAAACAAAAGATCAAAAATAATAAAAAAATATAAATTGCCATTCAAAAAATCAAACTTGCCGATCGGATGTCCTTTCTGGGAAAATGTAACAATATTTTTTCCCCCAGTAAATGCTACGACTTTTATTTAAAATATTTTTATCCAGGGAATAGTTTTTAAGATATTAAGCTGTTTGCTTTAAAATGGGACACCTGATATAGTCATTTAATAATCTGTTTTAGTTGTAATTCAAGAAGTTATCCACTAAATGCATTTCCATTAAAAGGAAAAATGTACGTAATTTTCATTTTCATATTTTAGAAAAAGATTAAAAAAATAACCGTCAATCGTATTACTTTACTATTATTATTTTGTCTCTTTCCCAGCTGGTTTAATTTGGATTGCATGGCAATTGAATAAGAATTAATCAAATCCAATATAAATGTAATATAAATTCCACATAGAAATATTACAAATACCAACGCCAATCAAAATCATAATCAGAACTTCCCTTTTGACTTGCTTTCGTCCCTCAAGAATCTAATATTGTTTTCATCGTTTATTAAATCTGAAGGCTGTAATTATTTTGTCGTTAATATTTTTTTTCATCCACTTTTCCGGAAATAATTCATCTGACATAAAAATCAACGTCATCATAATTCTCACGCAAATAAATATAACGTGTTAGTAGCTTCCCCTTTTTTATTCTAGTCATCTAGGTATATTAAAACCGAATCAGGCGTACAATAAGAACAATTTTTGAATGTGTGCTATCCGCTCTAAAAGTACGTATTGATTTCCAAGCAGAGTATAATCATTATCCTCGGTTACATTGATAAAACCGATCCCCGCAATTTTAGAGGGTCTACTAAAAGCGATTTAGCATTTCAATGGGATCACACACATTGTAAACATGCCGACGTTATAATCTACCCAACGTTCAGCTATTAGTTTATACGTTAGGTCCTTTGGTAATAGCTTCGGTTTAATTGAACTTGGTGCAAGCAGAAATGAAATCAAAGGGGATAATTATGAGAGCTCTAGAGTAATAGAGCAAAATCGTTATGAAACCAAAAACTAAAAGTCGAAAATTTCTTATTCAAAATTTAAATACGTAGTCGTAACGTGTGAAAGCATTTCATTGTGCTGGTGTAAATACATAAATTTTAATCAAGTATATGTTACATTAGAACTGAGTTTTGAAAAGTTAAAATTTAATATGTCGCTTTAAAAGTCATTCTTTGCATCACTGACTACGACGTTTGCGAGATTGCATTTTCCTTGATTCTATGTATATGTAATTCTTTTACATACAATACTACTGACGCTTCTAGCTAATCATAACACATGAATTGTGAACATTATTGCTTGAGCGTTAAATCGAAATCATATAGTGTGTTAGAAATTTGTCATAATTTTAATGAGCGGTAGTATACACCGAAATAAATAAAAAAGCTTATAGTCCAGTCGAATTAGATCATAAACACTTAAAACTTAAAACTGAAGGGCATTCCAATGACCAACATGTGTGCCAATGGACCGTGAAATTGTTGCTCCAGGTATTTGTGAATTAATTTCGTTCATTTTTTTGATACTAATTGTTTAATTACTAAATAAGTTGATCCAAAGAAACGTATCGAAAAAGAACAACTCTCTCTCTCTCTCTCTTTATAACTAACAAAGTAGGATTATCAATAAATTGCCCCAGGGTCAAGCAAAATCCACTAGGGAATTCACTCTTTTTGCATTAAATAGAGTTTATTTGTACGGCAATAAAAAATGAAATCACCTACCCCTCTATATTCCCAAGATAGCTTTTTTTATATGACGTTAATTGTTAATTAACTATTGGAAAGGAAAGGGTTAAACTTTTATGTACACTGACAGTTCATGTAATAAACGCGCTAGCAGGAGCAAAAGTTAACATTAACGCATGCGCGAGAAAGTGCACTGGGCGCATGTAATATTCCTTTTATTTAACTTCTAAGCTGTATTTAATATAAAAACAGTGAATCCCTGAGCGGCTTTTGTTGCCTGACACTGGGACAATTTATTTATAACGTTGTTTTATACATCCTACTTTGTTAGTTGTAGAGAGCAACTTAATTTCAACTTTTTGAAATTTTTCTTTTTCGATGCGCTTTTTTGTATCAATTACAACCTATGCCTACGATATTGACCTCTAAATTTAACGTTTAATAATTAAATAATTAGTTGCAAAAAATGAACAAAATTAATTAATAAATACTTGGAGTAACAACTTCACGGTCAATCGAATCGACTTTTAGCACACCTATTCGTTTTTTGCAATAATAATTTTTGGAAAACTGATATATCTGCGTGCGACCTTTATTTTATAGTTAACAAATTAGTGAAAAAATACTCTAGGTAACCTTAAATTGTAGGTAATTTAATTGCCTACAACATAAAATAACTAATTCTCCGATAGTCGTCTAAATTTTCATGAGCAGTAAAAAAGTTAAAAAACATGTGAACATGCCACTTATTTACAATTTGCCAACTTAGCGTCACTTCTTCAAGAATAAAGGATCAAAATAACTCCTAAGTTATTAAATGTGTTAAGTTTTAAGAGAAAAGTGGCATTTACGTCATAAGAAAAGATTAATTTACCTTGCTTGAGCGAAAAGAACATAATAATGCCCTTTTTAATGTTCAAATGATTTAAGTTACACCAATCATTAATCTGTTCAAGATTATCCTGTAACAATTCATACACATTAGATAATAACTAGTAGATTTTAATGACATCCACATATAGTATCACTCCAAAGATAAGATCATTAATATAAATGTTACAAATAACTGCCCAAAAATTGAATCCTGAGGTACCCTATATAATCCAATAAATTGTATCAACTTGTATCGGACTTAAATAATTGCTGGGACTTAAATAATTGACACAATTTATCAGAAACACTTACGCAATCAAGTTTTTCAAGAAGAATCTCGTGGTGGAAGAGTTGGGAAACTTTCGCCATATCAGTATAAATTACAGCAACCTGAACTTGGTTACCAAGAGTCTCTCTGATATGTATTAAATTATCGAAAATAAATGAGTAAATTTGTGAAGTTACCTTTCATAAAGCGATGTTGACAGGGACTAATAATATTACTACCGCGGTTTTATAAATAACAGTGGATCAAAGTTTCAAACGCATTCATCAAATTCGATATTATTGTAATTGGATGATAATTTGATACATCACAACTGTCTATTTTTAAATGTCGGGCATATACGCGATGACTTGCAAGTATTTGGAAAAATACGTGTCCTAAGAAGTAGACTAAGGAGTTAATTCACTGGCTTATGAAATCTTTGATGATGAAGGATGGAATGTCATTAGGACCGGTTGTCATTTTAGGTTTCAAAGATTTAAGTGTACCTATAGAAGATATATTTTCAATATAAATATTACAATTGCTGTTCTCACAGGAGTTTTTCTGGTCTGTGGCAGACGAGTAATTGCCCGAGAAAACTTACAAAACCCGTTCAATACCGTTCTCCAACTTCATACTACAAGGTTTTTTTTCTGCGCACAAAGCAATCGAAAAAAAAACAATCGATAAGGAAATATATCTAAATATTTCAGGCAAAACTTTTGAAAATAATATAAACGCCTCTATTCGTAAATTGAACACATTCGTTTTTGACATGCCGTATGTGGAGTCCTTAAAATTTTCTACCACCACCAAATTATTCAACACAAAACAATTCTTTCCTATTGCAAGAAAATATATCTTCCTGAAATTGTCAAAATTGCTGGAAATATGTCTCTCCTGAGAAACTGCTGCTATCTCGAGCTGTAAATTATTGCTTACCTCCCACACATATTAACCCGGATACGGACAACTAGTTTATTACACGTAGAGTCTGAAGCCACGTTTTTAAACCCCGAGAATACAGTAAGCCGTTTCATTTCACCCTACTTTATATTATCGAGAGACGTTGTGTGTTTGTGTGGGTTTGTTAAGTTCGTTAACTAAATGGGTAATGCCTTGGCGGACGTAATATAGAAGACATACACATCAAAAGAGACTATTACTTACTGCTTAGGAGGTATTTGAAGCTAAAATGGAAAAGTTATATCAGCAGCACAAGGAAGGAAATACCTTGTAAAAAATTATTTTTGACATTTGAAGAAACAAACAAATAAAAATGCAAGATTCGATTTTTTTTTTTAATAGTAACATCTGAAACCACTTCTAACTCTGACGCCACTGAATACTTTTGTAAATTTTTACATGCGTGCCACCATTATTTGATATTGTTCTACACTTTCAATTGTTCTTGAATAATTGATTTCAAACTGTGCCATGACGAAAGCAATAACACAAAGTACGCCGCGATATTGCTATTATTACATTTTGCATTTCTAGAAGACAATGTTACCAACACCAAGGACAGGCTGCAAAATATATTATAGGGATAAGACACCTACACAAACTTAGACGTATCAAGTTAAATATTGATTCAATGAATAATGTAACTAACAAGCTAGTATCCTAAGTACATATTGGGATAATATAGGAGGCTTAGAGATATAAGTTCTCTTAATCATCAGGGACTTAAGGTATTAAATTGAGGATTTTCCAGTGATACTGCAAGCTACTACTATATTCATTACGTAATATTTAATGGCCCTGTGGGATATAGTCAAGAAAGGCCAAGGATATGAAATGACAAATACTTAGAAGATTAAGAAAATACGTTCTATCATACTGCTCTTATATCATATTAAAAACCACCATAATTGGGGCTTCATAACAAGATACAGTTATCTTAAGAACTTTGTTTAATTTCATTTGATAGGGTTTCTAGAAAAAAAAATTAATTAGCTTTTAAAATAAAGTAAAAATATCAGAGCTAATAATGAATATATGTTTTATAAAGAATATTATATTGCATTGATGCCTAGAAAAACCATTGCCAACCAAAAAAAAATTATATACTAGTTTGTGTGGTAAAAATTATTCAACTGAAATGCATTTCCAAAAATAAATAGTTATATTACACAGCCCCACAAAAAAAAAAGTGTTCGGACTTGTGGGTCGGACATATGTATTCCCATGTATTTTTTGACGCTGAATCCGATCCCGAGCTCAGAAATGGCCCTCCACGTCTGGAATTGGCCCCAGGGGCCAAAAATGGCCTCTATAGGGCCTGAAAGATGGATTCCGGGATGAGGCGAGGTCGAAGGTGCATTCTAAAGCCAAAGCCGGATTTGTGGTCGAAAAGTTTATGGCCAACTGAAATTTCCCGTTTGGGACCGGGAAAATGACCCCTTAGGGGCCTGAAAATCGTGTTTCGGACGTCGCAATCGCAACAGTGGTATTTTTATGTACTTTTAAATTCTGGAACTCTGACTGTGCTTGAAAAGTTTATGGCCAACTGGAATCTCCCGTTTGGGACCGGGAAAATGACCCCTTAGGGGCCGGAAAATCGTGTTTCGTACGTCGCAATCGCAACAGTGGTATTTTTATGTACTTTTAAATTCTGGAACTCAAACTGTGCTCGAATTTCAGAATTTAAAAACCATTTAACACCACTGTTGCGATTGCGACGTCCGAAACACGATTTTCCGGCCCCTAAGGGGTCATTTTCCCGGTCCCAAACGGGAAATTTCAGTTGGCCATAAACTTTTCGACCACAAATCCGGCTTTGGCTTTAGAATGCACCTTCGACCTCGCCTCATCCCGGAATCCATCTTTCAGGCCCTATAGAGGCCATTTTTGGCCCCTGGGGCCAATTCCAGACGTGGAGGGCCATTTCTGAGCTCGGGATCGGATTCAGCGTCAAAAAATACATGGGAATACATATGTCCGACCCACAAGTCCGAACACTTTTTTTTTTTGGGGCTGTGTTGCGATTGCGACGTCCGAAACACGATTTTCCGGCCCCTAAGGGGTCATTTTCCCGGTCCCAAACGGGGAATTTCAGTTGGCCATAAACTTTTCGACCACAAATCCGGGTTTGGCTTTAAAATGCACCTTCGACCTCACCATATTCCGGAATCCATCTTTCAGGCCCTATAGAGGCCATTTTTGGCCCCTGGGGCCAATTCCAGACGTGGAGGGCCATTTCTGAGCTCGGGATCGGATTCAGCGTCGAAAAATACATGGGAATATATATGTCCGACCCACAAGTCCGAACACTTTTTTTTTTGTGGGGCTGTGTTATTGATGCAGTGTATCTAATTAGTTTAATAAGTAACATCTGTAAAAAAAATATGTTTTGTTCTAGAACAAATAAGATGACACTTTTCGAAAACGACGACGTCTTAATGAGATTAGATTTAATAGTACCAATACTTATTATACTTTCAAATTGCAGTCCAAAATACTATTATCTACATTTACAAGACGACACGAACGGTTACAAGGAAATCTAATCCCATTTACCGTTTTATCCTATTATGTAAACCGTTATCCTTTCGTGATTGACTTAATAGTAGCAACTCCGCAGGGCATTTTCTGTCTTTTAATTTCTTTTTTTTTCTTCCAGGAGGCCTTATTAAAGAGACTGGGTCCCAACGCTTATCCTTTCAACATGGAAATCACCCCCTTGGCGCCCCCTAGCGTGCAACTAGTGCCGGCAAAAGAGTACAACGGTGCTCCCATCGGAACCAGTTACGACATCAGAGCGTACGTTGGTAAGTTGGTTTCGTAACTGTGTGCAATTGTTTAGGAAATACCAATCTTCTAAGTGTGTACTTAAATCGTTCAGGAATTAGATACATTGATATACAGGGTTTTCTATGTCCAAGATGAAAATAGTACTATTAAACTAGAATCATTGTCATTACAGTTACTGCCGCATTTAATAAAAATGGTTTAATTTTAATATGAACTATGTCAAGTTCTTTTTTGTTAAAGTTTCTGTAACTTGTTGATAACTTCTGAGTGTTAGCGTCCACATAGTACAATGCTTGTAGAAATAAATAAGTTGGTTTTCATCGAAATTTCGGCAACATGTCAAATAACATTGTTAATAACATTGTTCTGTAACAAATGAGGGCCTACCTTAATATTTTCGAAAAACTACACGGGAACCTAATCGTAAGTAGTTCAAGAACGTACTTTATTCCCATCGAACGTGCAAAAGTAAGTGAAGCACAATCAGTCACTCTCCCGGCATATGCCACACACAATTGAAGATCTAGTGGAAAAACTAAATACCGTGTCAAAAATGCTGAATATTTTATTAAAAGACCAAGGGAATACAACTAAACCCAGATGATATTCTAGTTATGTTTTTGCTCAGAAATGTGTCAATTTAAAAATCTTTGAATGAACTTCATCAAAGTCTTATCGCAGAAGAAAAGGATAAGGATTTGGTACACTTGGAAAAGTTTTATGAATAATCTGAAGGAACTTCCCCAACCTTGGCAAATATCCGCATGGAAACCATCGAGAAAAAGATTGTGAAATGAACAACTCTAAAAACTGATATGTTGGCTCAAACATGCTGACAACTAATTTGTCACATGATTCCAAAATGTAACAACTCAGAAGAATTTTTGGTCTACCATGACGACTTGGAAAAACCGGTACTCTGTCGTTCCTAGACGTCCGAATTTATCAAAAGAAAGTCGTCGGATATCTGAACGCTGAATTTCATCAGCATCCAGACGAAAAAAACTATAAACACATTAGAGCAGGTGATACTAGAATCTGCTCTTAGAATGGATACACGAACAGGAATATTGAACGAGGCGCCCAAAAGGGATAACCAAGTACCAAGAAATGGCTAGCAACAACCAATATACAGCGCGTACGATGTTTGTTGAGATAGAATTCCAAGAAGACCCCTGCTTCACTTTCTTGGAATTAACCGCATTCGACACCTGAGGTAGAAAGACATTGGTGGCGTGGTATTTATTCACCGTAGCAGCTTGCAGTGCATACTGTGTTTTGCAGTTACGAAGGCGTGTTTCTTCAGCTCTTTTCTTGGAATTCTATATCAACAAATATTGTACTGTATCTTATACAGTATATTAGAAGATTGACTGTCACAGATGGATTAATTATAAATAAACGAAAATATATATTACATGGGCGTAACATCAACCGTTTTTAAAATTCGTCGGCTTATAACATTGGGAAATTTTATCATAATTTGGTATTAGTACGAGTCGAATTGCTTGACCTAATTCTAGGACAATTGACTAGCGCGCGCCAGACTTTTTTTATATTGAATGACAAAACAATTATTGTGAAAATTAATAAACTTTTATTTTTGAATAGATGGATAGTAGAAATAATGATTTTCTTAATACAAATATATATTTTTGTAAGGATCGAATGCATTAAGATCTGGTATACGAGCTGGCCAACACTGCAAACCATTTCAGCCCATCCAGTGATTTCAAAAATACTATTTATGAAAATTAAAAAGTAATTTCCAGTGAAGCATGCCACAACAACGTGGTGTGCAGCACGCACCTTAACCAGCTATCCTTGAATTTTATCGTGACTGTTACCAAGTTTTAATAAATTTCCCCAAGATTATAACTCGACGCATTTTAAAAAGCGTTAATGTTACGCCCATATAATACACGTTTTAGTTTATTTATGCATAATCTATCGTATGCTGAAGTAATGGCAGCCAAACTTCTAACACACTGTATACATTTCAACATGCTTCAGGTCTCAAGATGATACAACCCTTGAACACGTTTGGAGGAATATACCTTTTCACGCTGCATTCAAATGTAAACAAATTTAAAGCGAAATTTTATGAAAGCCGACTCCGGCATTGCAACGGGAAGTTTCTCCCTGAATAATTCATCAGCAGGGAAATTTATTATTAAAAAGTTCACAGCGCAAGAAATGGAATAACAGGGGAAACGTTTCGCCCGGGCCCTTTTCCACATTAAAAATGCATCGAAATTGCAAACAGTCAAATATACTAAGTATGGCTGCTCTGTATACAAATCTAGATTAACTTGGTTGTTGGCTTTATCGCAAAAATTCTTAAGATCGCTTTTTGCGCGAACAATGCGGCCCTTTTAATTTAATAAGGAACTGTAAACAGCCTTTCTGAAATAGAGGACAAAAAATTAAAAAAAATTCTTTCCTAAGTAAAGAAGTAAATAAAATTTTATAACACCTATTTTATATCAGCAAATTCAATTGCTTTTGACGTTATTGTTATTATTAATTAATAAAATTAATTTATGGTTTTAATTAATAAAATAATTTGACATACCTGATGTTACAACAAACGTTCAAAAGTCCACCGACGTGTAAACACATTTGAGCCCGTCTCACCCAGTTTCTTACAAACTAACACAAACGACTATAACACAAATGCTTCTCCATAACACAAATGTGTCTTGCTTCACCTTAAATTAAAACGATATCCATCAACTTCGAGTTGCTATACACGTAAGCCATTTTCAACAATTGAAAAACTAATGTAAACACTATCGCAACAACGATAATACTAAAATGGGATTTCAGTATTCGGAATCGCACGTGAGCGAATGACGCTTAGTGATGTAAACGTTGAAAATACTACAACTTCAATAATTTTTTTCTCGGAAACTATAACAATTTTACAAATTTTTTTTACGATATTGATTCCATTTTCCATGACGCATCTATTCCTAATTGTTTTTGGATAAGTTGTAAATCGCCCTTTATTTAATTCAGATCTACAATATGTAAATGTTAACTATAGAAATCAGTACTTTATTTGTGAACAATACTCGTATTTGTTACATTTTGATATTTTTTAAATTATTATAAAAACTAATAAACACAGCTACTTCCTACAACATTCATTTCTGTTTCGGCGGGGTTAAAAGTACACCGTCATGTCAGGACTGATTTACATTTCAACATTTCTCATTTAAAGACTGTATTGCCCACAGCTGTGGATAAAAAAATTGAGGTAAAGCAACGATCGATTTTTTTTACATTTTAGCACCACACTGTTATTACGTCGTACACTAACAAAATAAATTCCGCAAGTATGTAGTACCAAGAATCGCCTAATAAAAGGAGAACATTAAAATTCGAAAAGAAAAAAAAAACGCCTCGACTCGAAAGTGATTCATCAATTTACGCACATCCTGCCCTCTAAAAATTCAACAATGAGGTGCCCCACATCATTATTTATTAAACTAGAGCACGAAATATGAAGGCTGCCCTTTGTGTTTTTGATTGATTACTCAATGGGGATTATGAAAATGAAACGATCGGTGAAAATGCGGTGGGAGTTTTTCTAGTTGTTACACAATAACAAGAATGTCAAAGAATGTTGTGGGTGCAAAGGATATTGACTGTGAGGTAATAAATTGAACTTTTGACAACACTGGGTCGACAGAGATACAAACAGTTGCATACAGGATGATCAATTCATTATCGACAGGCAGAAAATAATCTTGTGATAATTTTTGCTTGTCTGAATACCAAATAAGGGCAACCTACTAACAAATAGAAATGCTATTTTTATAATAACTTGTGGTAGTCATTTTCATATCTACTTACAAAAGAGTCCCACTATGTCTTATTGTTGGCTACCTGCCATCACACCATTATTATCGTTGTTGTTATGATAGTCCATAAATATAACGTTCACAAATTTATTTCTCTCCAGATTTAGGGAAATTTTAAAAAAATGTGGCAACATCGCCTTGAGGTACAACACCTTACGTTGCAGACTTTCAATCTCTATGTTTCACAATTCAGAATCGATTTGATTTTTTTGCGTTATATGCTTTAATATGACAAAATTCAAACTGATAATTTAAAAAAAGTATTTTTTATCAGCAGTATTAGTTTAAAGCAATATTAAAGTATTGATAAACTCATCAAACAAAAGACTTCCTTCCTGTCGCGAAAGAGCAAGCTGGAACTTCAATTAAAACTTCTCCTCAACTTTCTAACTCGCTATTTTACTGAAAAGAGAATCCCTAAGTTGCATCCTCAATTTATCCCCCTGTTATGTTCCCACGAGTCCCAAACAAATTATCCTGTTTACCGTGAAAAAACTATCCTGTTCGAAATTCGCTCGAAATAGAGTTTCATGGTAGATTACCGCTTTACCGACTTTATTCTAGAAACAAGGTAGCTCAGACCTTAATTTCACTAAAGTTAAACTAGCGGTTAGTTTATTTTGCAGACGAAAAGGAATTTTTAATAGAATCATTTCCCATCTCTTTTATTGTTTATTTCAAAGGATTTTGCATAAATTAATAATTGTACCCAAATAATATTTTATTAAGACTGTGTGATTTTATACAATCTTAATGATATGAAGTTAAGAAATAGCTTTCAGGCTTATAAAAAGGTTTGTATTTATTTTATTAACTTTGCAAATTTGCGAACCAAATGAACTTCTTTGATAGAACACTACAACACCATGTATACTTCACAAAATGTTAATGGCCGCAGCTGTATTAAATTTTCTAGAAACAGCGCGCGGCGTGAAAATGGTGTCATCTTTCTTATTTAACCCCGCTGAGCTCTAAAAATTCATAATACTGTCCACCAATTTCTAGAAAGGGAAGATAGATGCCTAAGAAAACATTTTCTCCAGAGACCACCCAGCGAACACTTGCTAACGCTGTTAAATGTACGTAAAGTTGAAATATTTCCCGTTTCATAAAACGTGCGGCCTCTTAACATTATTCATTCCTTGTAAATAAAAATTCACGAACGGAGGTCGAAAAATTTCGACAAAAATGTACGCTTCGATTCGTGGGCTATGAAAAGGGTATACCTTCTTTGCATTCAGATATCATATCAAAGCAATGGCTCGTATATAAGTTTTTCGTTTCAGGATTCAGAAAAGTGGAACGCATAAATCCCCACTTAGTTCCCTTTTCAACGGCCGTCGTCCTCCTAAAGGTATAAAACCGAGAGGATATTCTGTGGAGCGAGGGTAATCGAGCAAATGTTATTATGAATTTAATCGATTCAAAATAAAAATGTCTCTATGAATGACATTTACCAAAACTTGTTAACATAATTTATCAAAATAATACACTTAAAATTAAATCTATGCAAAAGTTTGATTTATTTCCCTTCAAAAAGGGCAAAGAAAAATTTAGCTTTTATTTTTTCCTTCGCTAATATGATTATCAATAATGGTCACCAATTAATGTGGTTCGATAGGTCAAATCAAAAGTCAATAGTTTGAGAGTCTGAAACCCAAGGGGCAGGTGGTTATTCGAGGACAAAAGAGTATGTTACCAACGTAAGAAATAGTGTAGAGTTTGAATTTTTCCATTCAAGATTACTCAGTTCTAAATGATCATACTGAGGTTCCAATCCTTTCAAGCTTTTTTCCAAAATACTATTATAGGAAGAGTCAGGAGGCTTAACCGGTATCAAATTCGTGTTCAGTTCGTCAAAATACAGTGGAATAAGTCTTGGTCTGTCTTTCTTCATTCAGTGCAAATTTCGATATACCTAAATGGTTTTCTAGCGATTTTCCGCTTTTTTTGGCGATTTAGTACTAAGGTTTTATCCGATCTAAATATTTTTTATTCAAAGCATTGCTGATAACCATTACTCGACTTTCCGTGATTTTTCGGGATTTTATCAATTTTTAGCGATTTACTCAAATTATGTGGATGCTAGAGTAAAATTAATGACGAAATCGCATTCAGTGCGTCAAAATACATATAGATCGCGTACTGGGGTCTCCAGATTAGCACACTTTTTTTATTTTGTTTGCTGATCATAATAACCATATACGTACAGACGAAAACTCATATCGTTAACCAAAGCTCATCTTCAACAACTGTTTTCTCTGAATGGTGCTGATTGGAATTTTTGGGACTCACTTAATTGACCCATAATTTTTACCACCTTTGATGAATGGAGGTATACACTTTCTCGAAGTGCTCCCAGTACTTCAAAGTTCAGCTGTGAATTGTGATGTTGGGCTGCTGTCCATTTTAGTAAGAGCTCAACAACATTTATACGCATCTTATTCAGATTGTCGGATAGGCCGTGATGGACTCAGTTTTAGCCTCTTCGAACATCCAATTCAAATCCATGGGGTCATTTAAAAACTTTAATGTAAAAAACACCTAAGCAAGATATTCTAGAATTGAGAAACCTTATATTGAACCATGTAATGATGGAAAGTGGTCATTTCCATCATTTATTATGTTTTATGGTTTTTTGCTTATAAGTAAGGGATTATTTATTTTCATTTATTTTAGTGCATTTTCAATGTAATAAAAGCTTTCCCAAGGAGCCAAATCGTATAACTTTCCTTTCCACATTTGAAGGGCATAGGGAAAGGGAGATTTTTTACATAATATCCTTAATTTTGCGTAATTTTTTTAACATCCTGTACATACTTATCAACAAAACTGTAGAAACAAATAACCATAATTCTTACGAAACCGAATAATGTCTCATTTATTTCTTGCAAATCCCATCACAAAGTTGAAATATCACTCCCCAAATTTATTTTCGTAAGTCCAGAGTCAATATTATTGTTGAAGTATTCCAAAAGCGAAGAACAACAAGATAAAAAGCTTCAGTTCGGAGTTGATAAATATTTGACTTATATTGGGATTTCAGCGTGACAGTTCATTTCTCACGTTGTATTTACAGAAGTGTCATAGTATTTGCTTATAACCCATCAAAGCAGCAAATAAAACAGATTTTACTCGCCTTATATTATACACTCAGAAAACATGAAAACAATGTTTACTTTTTATATTTGAACTCTTGAAAATTTTATTTTAATTATTCATTTAGCAATTAGATTGACACAATATTCTAGTATTAACAATCGCCAGTTATAAAAGGTGTGCCAAAAGAAACGCAGGATTCAGATGAAAAAAAAAAAAAAATTGATTCATTGAAAAGTTGGCAAAGTATTTACATGTTTTTTAAGGATTTCGTTGATAACTCTTTGAATTTCTGCCTTTAATCCAAGAATGGCATTCATTTGAGCAGAATAAACTTTGAACTTTACTAATTCCCACAGGAAAAAGTCTCATGGCGCAAGATCGCATGATCTTAGTGACCAAGTCACTTCACTATTACGTGAGATGAATCGTGGATAATTTCACGTGCCGTATAGCAGGTGGCATCCTCCTGCTGGAGCCACGTGTCATTCAAATCCATGCTATCCAAATGAGGCCACAAAGAGTTCAATAGCATCTCTCAATATCGTTCTTCATTGACAATCACTGGATTTCCAGTCTCATTTTTAAAAACAGGCGGACCCCATCAGCGTAAAATCTACACCACACCGTCACCCTTTTATTTTTGAAGATGACTTTCTTAGCAAAGTCACCGTCCACTTGTTGATTCTCCAACATCCAATCAACGAATGTCCGACACATTAAATGGTCATCTGGTTTCAATTTCTGGGTTAGCTGAATCTTGAATGGATGCAGACGCAGATCTTATGTTAAAATCCGCTGCATTGTGCTTTTTGAAACGTTTAATTGCAGTGACCGACAATGCACTGAGCGGGAATTTCCGCCACACTATCATTCACCGAAGCAATATTTTCGGATGAACGGCTAGTACGAGGCCGTCCTGTTTTTTATTGTCTGCAATCGAACTTTTCATAGTTGCTTCATTTCTACACACTCTTTATTAAGTTTAAAGACACATGCCCACAGCTCTTCCATATGTCCATAGGTTTATAAATTTTTGTTTATGCAGATACCCGCAATGTTCTTCCTATTAACCACTAAAGTTCTTTAGTCTTTACTTGTTTTTTGTGTTGTTTCCATGTTAGTTTGTTGTCTATACGTACTCCGAAATATTTTACAGTTTGTGTATTATTTATTTGGATGGCAAGACGCGTTTCTTTTCTGAGTGTAAATGTAATTGTAACCTGAGGGGTTATTCCTTCATTTATCTATCTACCGTTATGACCAGTATCATAACGATATTAACTTGCAAAAGAGTTTATTATAAACGTCTCGAAAGGGAGTTTATAATGAATTATCACCTACACTTTAATTGATGCGTTGTACGTTCAGAGAATGAATTCCAGACACTTACCGTACGTCGCTCCGTGTAGAATATAATTCGGGTGTTTATTGTACAGGGTGTTCCATTCTCACTCAATAGACACTTAATTTACAAGAGCAAGAAAACACCATTGATTTTGTTCCATTTGTTCCAAGGTGACATTGGGATACAATATTCGTACCATTGTGAGTCTACAGGCATACTATAAAGATTTAATTTTCAGACTAATTATGAAAAAATCGGATACCGATATCTTCTTATATAACATCTGTAAGTGTAATACGTCAGTTAAAACTTACACAAATATTGCAACTTTACAAAGATCTCACACATCACTGTCGTGGTATATTCTAAAGTTCTTCTATCAGTTCACAATACTGTACCTAGCAACATAAAATAATTATTTTGAATATGATCCACCCATCGCAGATCTATGTAACTGCTATGCTTTGTAGCTTAAGACTCACTGATTATACGTGATTTTTTTGGTTACAACTTATTTAAATATCTTGGAATTCCTACGTCTTTTCGAATTTATTTCGCGCGTTATTAGAAATATCAATTTTTCCCTTCACCATGGGCTGAACCGACGCAAATAGTCGATACCAGATGCCCAACACATGGCCCCGACGAAGTCTACTTGTTCAAAATCATTGCTAAATTGCATGAGGCCTTCTTCGAAGGACTGCGATGGTCGAGCTTTGCAAATTTATTACTCCCGGTCACAAGAGGCACCAGACTTGGCGACGCTAAACCTACTTGAAGACCCTTAACTTTTCAATAATTATTGTTGACTGAGTTGACCCATCCGTTCCGAGAACAAACAAATAATCTATCACGAGTCCCGGCTTTTGTTACATAATGTGATTTGATTTGCTTTCATTCACTTTTCCTTTCCACTTCTTTAACTACTGTTGAAGATTTAGTTGATTTTGTGTTAAGAATAGATAGACCGATAGAGAGAATTGTTATATCATTAGCAAATGTCCCTATTACTGTATTTTGTGCCAAATGTGACGTGACGTGTAAAAACATATACCTAGTATTGGACCAAGGACGCTCCCTTGTGGTACTTCTGAATGATTTAAAAAATAGGTGGATCATGTATCTTAGTTTAAAAGGTTCTATCGCTCAAATACATTTAGGAATATTGAAATAGTCAGCTGGAAGAATATGCTTGATTTTATTATTAATCCAATGTGCTAAATCTTGGCTAAAGTCGAGAAAAACTGCACCATAGTATTACTGTTTATTTTCTAATGTTTTATCCGATATACTTTTTGCATTCTGTCCAAAACCATGGTCCAGTATCTAGTGGCCTGGTGGCAGGTCTACATTTAATTTACGAAGCACCAGTCTACCAAGTAGTTTCGAGGCTATTGATGACAGACTTGAGTTATGGATGGAGAAGCATCTATTGGTGGGTTTGCACATCATTATAATTTGTGCAGTCTTAAAACATTTTACCTGTATCCAAGTTATACAAATGTTTGATGACTACTTGTAAGTTTGTTCCTCTTTTAGTTGATAGGTATGATGGATAATAATTTTTTTCTTTAAGTATCTAATCAGTTTTCGGTAGCTTTCTGCATTACTGCAATTGATATTGATGACGTTATTAACTAAACATTTTCATATTCTAGACAGTTTATTAGTTCTATTCCATTTTTGGATAGTTTACTATTCCATAGGTGAATATAGCGAATGATTAGCGATTTTTACAGTGGAAACATTGTATTTTGGAGTAGTTTTTTTTTCAACTGTTAATGGGCCAAGCTTGTTCCTGGCGGTTATTCAATTAGTTTCATGGTGATTTTTAAGGGAATGTGTTTTCCAAACATTTGCAAATTATCTAGACTATATCTAAACGTATATAAAAAGCTATAGCGGTATCTGAATGTATTTAAATCACGTTTATGTATTTGTCAAGTATAGTATTTAATCAGATTTATGTTGATTTTTATGTATCTATATTTTTTAAATATTTTTCATAAATTTGTACGCCTATTTAGTTAACC
Organism: Anoplophora glabripennis; assembly: GCF_000390285.2. Lineage (NCBI taxonomy): Eukaryota > Metazoa > Arthropoda > Insecta > Coleoptera > Cerambycidae > Anoplophora > Anoplophora glabripennis. Next base: position 93,267 of record NW_019417285.1, read on the forward strand.
TTGAATATCACAGAAATTACCATATTTCGAAGAGTTGAAAACTGTATCAGATTTACAGGAAATTAAATGCATAAAAATGCTAATGTGCATATAAAAAGGAGGAGAATCATATAATACGAAGCCAATGTATGCTGCTACATTGTAAATAGGTACGTATATCATGCAGTGCTGCGATTGATCATGCTTTATCCTCGTTACAATGAAAAACCATCACGCAACGCTCATTGTTCTAACATACATACACAATGTAAGCTTATCATCTAGTGTATTTCCAGCACAATCGGAATTATTTCGCAAACTTCTCTTTCACGTCAAAATAATTCTAATGCCTCTTTAATGGGAAAGAAAAATTTGCCTCACAATGGCGAAAATCGATACGGGGAGTAGCGTGTTTAATAATTCAATTTCTCGCTCAAAACTGAACAGCCCCGGACAAGGTAGATTGATCAAATCCTTTCAGTAAACAATTATACCAGACTCCTACGGGTGAATACTTTATTACTCAGGGGAAGCGGCAGTAATTATCCGGTTAAAATAAGAACTTTTTATCGGTCTCCTAACGATGAATAGTTGATGGTTATCAACGGTGACGTAAATCGATTTCCAGAGGAAAGTTTAATGTAAATACATGGCGTTCCGCTAAGGACGGGGTAGCTTCCTTGAACCGCAAAGAAAATGCCTTAAAAATATATACAGTGCGTCCCCGAATGGGGTACCGCACTCTTGTAAACCTTTTTATTGTTGATGCCATGCGCAGTAATCAAATAGGTATGTAGTAAAACATACAGGGCGTCCAAAAAATATCAAAATGTGAAATTTTCCCTAAGCAAAGTGCCTTTAATTTTTGTTTTCATTAAAAACTGTATTTAACAAAGTTGTTCGAAAACTCAAGAAATGCTTAAATACGGGGTTTAGTAGAAAAAAGAAGAATAATCACATTTTGAAAATAAAGACGCGATTTTTAACTATCTTACTTAGAGCATTCAGAAATTGTAAAAAATAAGTAAACTTTTTTTTTAATTTAATGTAATATAAAAATAGCTTGGTAGAACAATTTTAGAGTTGGTTGCCACGTCCGTCGCGTCATAGGTTTAGGTTTCTTGACGTTTCGAGAGACATATCGCTCTCTTCCAGAAGTAACTATGAAAGCTTTCGAGTTTTTGAAAAAAGCGATATTCTAATTAAAAAATAGAAATACCAAGTACGCGAAGCGCAATGGCTCCATCTGTCGTGCTGACTTCCCACTATGCCATTCAAATGGTTTTTAGAAAGCGACCTGCTAAAATTTGCCAGATACTTTGTTGCATGGCTGTCGCCTAGAGGGCGAAAACCACTCTAACCAGTATGACGAGAAACAACTACACCGCGGGCTATATGCCCCCCCCCCCCCTTCATTTTATTACACTCGCAACACCTAATGCAACAGCTAGGATCGTTGGTCAGTCTAATCCACCAGGCACAGCCCGGTTTCGACTTATTAGTCCTCATCAGTGTGACGTAGGTGAGACAACCGACGAACGATCCAGCTGTTATAGTGTCTCACCTATGACACACTGATGAGGACTAATAAGTCTAAAACCGGTCTGTGCCTGGTGGGTTAGACTAACGACCGATCCTAGCTGTTGCATTAGGTGTTGCGACTCTAACACTGGTTAGAGTTGTTTTCGCCTCTAGGCGACAGTCGTGCAACAAAGTACCTGGCTAATTTTAGCATGTCGCTTCCTACCGTAGTAACCATTTGAGTGGCATAGTGGGAAGTCGGCACGATAGATGGAACCATTGCGCTTCACGTACTATGTACCTCTTTGTCATGAATATACGACACTATAACAGCTGGATCGTTTGTCGGTTGTCTCACCTGTGACACACTGATGAGGACTAATAAGTCCGAAACCGGTCTGTGCCTGGTGGGTTAGACTGACGAGCGATCCTAGCTGTTGCATTAGGTGTTGCGTTGCGAGTGTAATTCTCTCAACACCGGTTAGAAATACCAAATTAGAACTGGAATTAACAACACCAAAGCAAGTCCTATTCAAGTTGTGAATCTCGAAGTAATACACATTTTGCTAGTCTTTTTCTAAATTCCTTGTACACAGATGAGATAATTTCTTCGTTTATGGTGGCAACAGCTTCCTAAATTTTTTACTTAAGTAAATCAATGTTATCGTCAAAATCGTTTGAATACACTTTTTGCTTTAGGTATTCCCATAAGAAATAAACTAATGGGGATAAGTCAGGTGCCTGTGCAGACAACATATTGGTCCATAGCGTACGATCCACTTATTCGGGAAATGAACGTTAAGCCAGTTTCTCACTAGAAGTGTGGAATGTGCAGATCATCCGTCTTGTTGAAATATTAGTTTTCTTCTAAACTCTAAATTTTCGCTATCTATTTCTGCCAAAATAAAAGTTTTGAGAATTTCCAAATACGAATTTTGATTTTCTTCCAAAAAGTAAGGACCAATTATTTTGTGATAATTAAGCCACACCAGACATTTACTTTTTTCAATTTTTGCCTATTATTTATCAATCGAAAATTTGGATTATCTTTAGCCCAGTATCTACAATTTTAAGAAGAAACCACGCCATTAGTTGTGAATGTTGATTCTTCAGTAAATAAAATATTGCGATGAAAGAATATGTTTCAGTTTATCGCCCATTGTTAAAAAAGTACAAACGACGACCATCATCACCACCAAGCAATTTATGATCAAACACTGGTTTGAATGAATAGATTTTGTTGTATACTAAATATTTTCTTTGAATATGAGATCTGCTCCTTCTGACCTTTTCCTAAGTTACATCTTTGTACAGAGTCGATAAATACACCAGTAGCAGAGCATCGTTATCATTGTATTCTTTTTTTATCTTCTTAATATTCTTTACATCGCCAGTGGTATCGAATTTTATAATTAGCTTTCGAACTGCTCTACGAGTTACAGTTACATTTAGATACTTTTCATTAAAAATTTGTATTGCGTTATCGATATGAAACATTACCGATTCCAGGGTTAGCATTATTAATAAAAATTATTCGGTGGGCGCCTAATAAAAACAAGTATGTTGACTTTGGCATTGATAAGTATTCATGGTAATTATATGATAAGATAATAAGATACTTGGTTGAAAACTGCGGCGTCTTTTTATTTGCAAAATGTGCTTATTCTTTTCTGACTAAATTTTTAATTTTTCAATTAAAATCCGATCATGTTTGGAGTAATAATTACCGATTTTTACTGGATGTTGTGACTTGCGCCTATAATTAACCAGTCTTCCTTCCTCTGGGAATGTTCATAATGACGTCAACCAGACTGTCAGAACTTTCCTCTCTATTTTCGATGCAGAAGTAATTAAACAAAGCGAGAAACTTTTAACGAATGCCCTATTACTTTAATTATTTCACGCGTAGCTAAGACGTCGTTTCTCAATATAAATGTAAGAAATTGTCAAATAAAAACTCCTTCGTCAAATCCGATGTTCCCCTATTCCACTGGGAATAATTGGAATGAATACGAATATCTATATTTCAGTAAAATGAAATAATATAAAAAGTTCATTTCAGCAGACTTATTTTGTTTCATCATATCGTATCTTTTTACGAGAAATTATACCACAATTATTAATATAATAAAAATACTGTACTTACGGACACCTTTGAATAACAAATACTATAAAACGACGCAGACACTCTTCCTATTCACCAAGACGGGAAAATATATAGTGTTAATGAACTTATGTCAAATATTTTAGCCACATTCCGTTATGTCAGAATACACGGATTTGTGTTGAGTAAAATGTAATTTACCTCAACATTGCAAGGAGCGACCTTTTGAGCACTGCTGATTTTCATAGATGTTCGATGTATCCACCATTTACTTGCACACAAGCTTCAGCGCGACGTATCCAATTTGCTCGCACGCGTTGCAACATTGCCACGTACTCTCGAATCGTATTACAAGCTTCAGCAATACGATGTCGCAGTTGATCGATGTCACGAACTTCCGTGAAATACACAACACTTTTCATATATATTCACAAAAAGAAGTCTAAAGGGTGAGATCCGGGGACCGGCGGGCCATCTAACTAGGCTGCCGCGGCCCATCCAGCGATCGGGAAAAGTAATGTTTAGAAAGTCGCGCACTTTCCGAAAAAAAGTCAGCGGGGGCTCCGTCATGCAGTAACCATATATTTTGCCGAACTTTTAATGGCACGTCTTCCAATAACTCCGGCAGGCAACTTTGCAAAAAATCTAAGCGTCTAAGCAATTCAAAAGGTCCTATTAAAGTGTCATTAAACTGTTGCTGAAAGGCACCACGACGTATTTCGTGTGGATTTTTGATATTCCAGTGATAAATGTTGTGGACGTTACGTACACCATTTCGACTGAAACATGCTTCATCTGTAACAAGTATTTGCGCTGTAAATTGAGGATTTCTTGCATGTTCCTGAAGCAACCATTCGCAAAAATCTCGACGTAGTGGAAAATCCTCAGGAAGCGCTTGAACACGTTGAATGTGAAATTGGCACAACTGAACTTCTCGTAATGTCCGCCACATAACAGGATGCGAAATATTTACTTGCTGGTACTACGAGATCTAAAATCATCTTGACATTTAAGATTCTTAGTGGTCGCCCTTGGCCACCGTCGCGACCTCAACGCGGTTGTACTTCACCGGTGTCCAATACTCTTTGCGCTACAGCAATAAATGTTCGCGGTGCAGGGGCACGTCGTCGTTCAGGATATCTTGCACGGCACACTTGACAAACACTGAGGGCATTTTCGTTTGCTTCGCCATAAATTATGAGCATATCATAATATTCGCGATTGCTAAATAAAGGCGACATTTTGAAAAGAAAAATTGGAAATACGGCTATTAAATGTACTCTAGAAAAACAGCACAGCAATCACTACAACAATGTATTACAAACTGACTTTCGAATACAGTCCGGCTTCATAAGAAACCTACAAACTCTTAAAAAGTGTTACAGAAGTACTCGCCGCGATAAATACATGTATTTCAGCAGTTCCAAAACAGTTTTAAACACATTTTTAATTAGATTTCTTCTCTATGACCTTAAACTTCCGATACAAGTTTGTGACATCAGTTAACTCAGTTTTTGCTCCTTTTTCACCCCTTTTTGACATAAGTTCATTAACACTCTGTATGTAAAACTGCCTGTTAATAGAGGTCAGACGAGATGGCACCGAGTTAATGTATGTACCTACTAACTATTCATTTAATTTAGGAAAACGACTTGAAATTACCTGGTTTTATTACACCCTTACCTGTCCTTGATTTTCCCAACAGGCCGACTATGTGCATACTACGTATAAAAGATTTTAATAGGCAATTTGCATGAAAATGTAATTTCTTTGAGTATTGCATAAAATTGTAGTCTGTAACCGACAACAGCTAAGAGCGATAAAAAAATAATTTCTTTAATGCTACAAACTAATTATAGATGTTTAAAATTATGTAAAAAATGTTTCGTGTTCTAGACTCATGTTACTAACCATGCTCATGTTGTCAGGCCGTCCTGTACCTGTAACAAAACTGTAATTTCTTGAAAACGTATCACCATGTGATAGTCATCTGTTGCGTCCGGGAGGCGCCAGCCTATGCTGGGACAGAACAAAAAAAAACATACTTTAATTTAATTTAATTTTTAATAACGTGCGAAAACGCAAGAAAGGCTTAGAGGTTCCAAATTAGAATTAAATCAAATTGTTAAGTTGACAATAATTGGGAAAAGAAAGTAATAGATCAAATAGTTGGTTTTTAGGTGGATTTTCCAAGTTATAAGAATATATTAAATGAGATTGACTAATCCGCCTCGTATTGCTACACGGAGTCACTAGAGGAAGGCTAGGGTTATTTGAAGGTTAGTCTCAAAATTATTTAGATAAATGTAAAATCTGTCAATTAGAGAACTATTAACATGGTATAGTTATTATTCAGAGTTCCCGCCAGTAAGATAAGAACAGAAACTTCTGGACCCAGGAAATGGGCGTATCGAAGCGAAGTGTCTAATTCAGGAGAGATCTCCGAAAAAAGACAGTTTTTCCTTGGGTTCCAGCTCGAGCAGTCTACTTAGTTTTAGAGTCTCGGGTTAATTTAATAACGGATAGTCATTCCAAATTTTGCTATAAATGAAGAAATATACCTATCATTCATCTTCTTCATTATAGATCGCACTAAATGACATCAAGAATTAGAGCGGCGTCAACCGCTTAAAAAATCAAAATTATGTTACTGGTTTAAACGAATTGTCTAAATTACTGATTTTGCAAGAATCTTATCTATGTATTTATTACATTGTCAGAAATATTTCACCTGCAAAGTAGTTTTCTTAAATCTATGAATATACTTTGCTACCAAAATCAGAAGTTTCGTTACACCATTATTCGACATCTCGTATATGCTTGAATCTTAATCCTCACCTTTAGAATCTGCATTCAGAGTAAATAATTCACGTTCATGAAAGGCGACTTAATTTAATAACCGAGTAGATTTTTCATGAGATGAAACTTCGTGAAAATATTTTTTATAGAGTAGAATCCACACTCATACAAAAACGCTTCCATAAATTATTTTGTAACAAGTAGCAGAAGTGGTATTTTTCTTACGAATGGTCTTGAAGCAAGCCATATGAGCGTCAAAGAAAACACTACACGGAGGCGTTGAAGACGTTATTATTTTTGGGATATGAAAGAAGTTGATTCGGGAGAGAAGTACCTAATTTATGTTCCTATCCCACGTATGCACAGCCACAATGTTTTAAAATAAAATCCACAGTTTACCGGATTCAAAAAAATACTAATTACAACGTGATATGTAATATTTATAATAATACATTTTATTCATTTCCACGTATAACAATGTGGCAGTGTTTCATTAATTTTTCAATGTAGCAGAAACTTTGTTAAAAAAAGATATTTAACGAACATTGAAAACAAGCCTTCATTAAGAAAATACATGAAAGGAACTCACTTTGTAAGTCAGGAGAAAGTTTTAATCCCTGTTCAGAAGGCAGGAAAAATATATCGCCCCTAATTGAATTTTTGTATAAAAGAATCCTAAATATTAAACGCAAACTGAAATAGTCGTGAAATGAGTGTTATTTATAAGTGGAATTATCCCCTGTTACTTTAGGTAGTCGCCCACACTTCTCGAAATTGAAAAAAAAAATAACGAAATAAACACACCCTTACGCCAGAGGGTAGGGTCACAGGATCCTCTTTTAACTTAGTTTATCGAAGTACAGACACGTATAAGGGTATATTAAAACCGCCCTTAGTTCCGCTATGTCAACCGAAAATGGAATCACCGAATATTATTAACTTTTACACGCGAACTTCTAGTTTTAAGTACCAAACTATAATTTCAAACATTTTTGTTAGTGTATATGAACATTATTTCATTACACACTACATTAAGAAAAAGGTTCATTTACAATAAAATTGATAAAGTATTTGATTACACAGGTCAACAAAAAATTCATAATAGGTTTTCGGGTCGCTGAGTCTAAATCCGATGTCGGTTGACCTCACCTCATATTCAAGGTCGTTTGAAGGTTAAAGAATAGAAGGTGAAACATTTTTTTACGAAGATGAAACCTACCTACTTTTGTATGTTTATCTGTCTGCCTTTTTACCTGCACACCTGTTTGTTTGCTTGTTAGTCTCTATTTATCCTGCGGCTGTATTTTCTTTCGGTCGATCTACCCGACATCCTGCCTTTCTACCTGCCTTTCTGTCGGTAATTTTGTCTATCTTTCTGTCTGACTAAATGTCTGACTGTTTCTATATGTCTGTTTTTCTGCCACCCTCTGTCTAAATGTCATATGAATCTGAAACCTCATTTTCTTCATTCTCACCTTGATTGGTTCCCAGAACATCTGGGAGCTTTTAATGAAGCGCAAACAGAAAGAATGCACCAGGACCTGAATGAGTTTGAACAAAGATATCAAGGTGTTTGGGGGAAGAATATGTTAGCAAACTATTGCTGGAATCTAAAGAACACAAATAAAGCACATAAAAGAAAAGTGATTCGAACACTTATGCTGACAGAAGCGAATTGATTTGTTGATTGTTGTTTAAGTTTTTTTTTTTAATTTAGTGTTTGTACATACAATCACGCAAAACCGAGAGAGGATGGTAGATAGAAAGGTAAGAAGACAAACTGACAAGAAAGCAGAGAGACTATCAGTGGACATTTAGACAAAGAGTGGCAGAAAAACAGACAGATACCTAGAAACATTTAGTCATTTAGTCAGACAGGAAGATAGACAAAATTACCGACAGAAGGGCAGGAAGTCAGGTCGATGGACAGAGAGAAAATACAGGCGGACGATAAATACTGACTAACAAGCAAACAAACAGGTGTGCGGGTAAAAAGGCAGACAGATAAATAGACAAAAGTAGGCAGATATCCCAAAGCCCGGGATTTTCACGTAGTAGAATGACGCTCCTGGGGCGACCTTATTTGGAACCCAAGGAACTGAGAGAAGTGTTAGGAAGGAAGCTTTTGGACTTTGTCAAAAGGACAAAACTACTTGCTGACTAGTGGTGGGATGCACAATAGGTCTGATTAGGCATATAGCCTCCTTCGTTATCGAAACAATAATCTTTATAACTACTCAGATACTTGGAATTAAAAAAAAAAATATTATTATTGCAGTTATTCAAAATAAAGCAATAATTCTTTTTAAGGACAAGATTGGTATAGTTTTACAATTTAATTTTGGCTTGGATTATGTTAATGTTATTTTGAGAACTAAATAAAGCAGGATGTTCTAGCACAATCTCACTATTTTAGCAATAACTTGTAAACGAAAAAAGATATCGACCTCCGGTTTGTGTATTTGTTTTCCATGATGAATGGTTTATCAAACCATGAAAAAAACCTATATCGTTGCATTTATTTTTTTTTAGTAAACGGAGACAATTACAAAACTTTTCTCATTAGCGTCGTTTACCGTTGCGCAGGAAAATAATGTTTTCATTCCTATATCACAAAAATAAATTTTATTAATAGTTGTTTAAAATGAGCCTTAGTTTATTGAAATCGATTAAGGCATTTAGTAGTTATGACAATTTAAAAATTTCAAGATAGCGTCCTTCATACTGACGTTGCTATGGTAATAACAAAAAAAAAAGTTCAGACAAAACTTATGAAGGGTTTAACAGTGTATCTAAAAAATGTATTTTCAACTTTGGTATATAAGCGAAATTTCGAAAAACCGACAATTTTCTGTAATACTATAGCAGTTGCGCCCTCTAGCGGTGAAGTTACAAACTTGAAAATATTTTAAATCAATTTCTTTTGGTCGTATTTGTTAATAGATTTTTTACCTCATAATCGGAGCACGTCTAGTTTCATATATACAGCCGCTCGATACCGCTAATGCAGGGATGCACAGACTTATAGGGAACAGGGGCCACTCGGGAAAAATATAAGCCAAGGACGGGCCACTACAAACAATATTTATTAACACAAAATTTTTTATTTTTAAACAGTATGAAATACAATGATAAAAATAAAATAACCTTCAAAAATGTTTGTTGTAATAATTATGTAATCATTACAATGAAATATTTCATGTTTTATTATTTTGATGCATGACATTGCATTCAACTAACAAGTTTTTTTATATTTGGCTCCACATTACTTGTAGCCACACGTATAATTGCTTCCAAATTTTCATTTGCCAGACGGTTTCGGTTTTTCGTTTTGTTAAGTTTCATCACTGAAAACGTTTGTTCACAAATATACGTCGATCCAAATAAGCTTGCGCATTTCAATGCATTTATTCGCAACTCTTTATAAGCGTTTTTATCAACGCAACGGTAGAAGTTGAGTAAATTACCTTCATTAAATTTGTTTCTTAAATTATCATCATTTTGCATGTCTATTAATTCCAGCTGCATTAATTCCGGCGCATTTTCGGGTGAAATGTTGAAAGGATTGCTGAAAATGTCCAATAGCGGTTTAACTTTTTTGAAGTCTACAAAACGATTTTCAAAAGCTTGTATCAAAATATCAATTTTTTCAACATGAGCGAAATTGACGTCAGTTTTATTGAACTTCTCCATAATTTTTTTGTAGTTCGGAAAATGGCCGTAATTGGCTGAATTGATTTGTGTCCTGAAAAGACTCAATTTGCATTGAAAGGACGAAACATGAGAGTATAGCTGCGAAATCAATTGATCTTTGCCTTGGAGTCGCGTATTTAAGACATTCAAGTGATTTGTGATGTCTACAAGAAACGCTAAGTCACACAGCCAATCAGGGTTGTCGAGTTCGGGGACGTCGTTTTTCTTTTCCGCCAGAAATAGTTGGATTTCTTCAATCAAGTTAAGAAATCGCTGTAGTGTCAACCCACGACTTAGCCACCTTACTTCAGTGTAAAACAGGAGATCACCATATTCGCTTTCAATATCCTCGAGAAATTGTTTGAATTGTCGGTGATTGAGACCTCGTGATTTTATAAAGTTTACGGTAGGTACTACAACTTTCATAACATTTTCAAATCCCAATAATTTTGAACAGAGGGCCTCTTGATGTATAATACAATGAAACTGCATTAATTCCTTGGTATTTATGTTTTTAGTTTGTAAATATGTTTTTAACAGAGTTACTATCCCAGATGTACTTCCAACCATTGAAGGTGCTCCGTCAGTTGTAATTCCAGATATTTTCGTTAAATCCAAATCCATTATAGAACATTTTTCTAGAAGAGCTTTGAGCATGTCACTTCCCCTGGTTTGACTTGTCAAAGAACTCATACCAATCAGTTCTTCACTCACTTCAAAATTTTGCGTTACACCTCGTAAAAATATTAATAGTTGAGCAGTTGAACTTATATCTGTAGATTCGTCGAGCGCTATAGAAAAATACTCAAAACTTCTCGATTTCGTAGCTAATTGCTCTTCTATATTATCTGCTAATGCGGTAATTCTTCTTTGAACAGTCATCCGATTTAACTGAATTTTTTCAAACTTCTTTACATTTTCCGGACAAATTTTTTTTGCGGCGATATCCAAACATTGCTTAACAAACTCACCATCTTTAAAAGGCCGACAAGTTTTCGCTATTATTCGAGATATTTCAAAGCTAACTTCAGTGGCTGTTTCAGCATCTTGAATTGGTTTTGTAAACATAGATTGCTGGCCTATTAGTTCCCGTTGTAAAGTGGAAATTCTTTGCGTTCGATTTTCGCCAGTTAATTTGGTAAAAGTTGGATGCTGGGTTTCATAGTGCCTTTTCACATTATATTCCTTCGGAATAGAAACACTACTCTTGCATATTAAACAGACAATTTTGTTATGCGATGAAATAAAAAAGTATTTTTCGGTCCAAATATCATGAAACTGTCGATTTTCATCTTCAACCTTACGACTACGTTTCTTACTGGGGCCTGGTTTATCCATATCAAAATTAATATTATATGTTACAGTCGGTAAAAGCCAAGTTCGAACGACGAAATATTTACTCGTCACAGATTACAGTTCTCAAACAGTATAACGTTCGCTTATCCGTAGTCAAAACTTAACTGCCCCGGTAGCCGGCGATGCGTCGTATTTATACGAGTTACCAAACATCGAGAACCATCCACTTTGTTCGGGGATCGACGTGTTTCGCGAATCTGTAATCTAGTTGATGCGACAGATTTCTAGTCTCGTAATAATATGCTTGGACCGGAGCGTGGCGAGTAGAATACTTTTAAAATTCGTTGGCGGGCCGTGCATCCCTGCGCTAATGGATCACCTTGTATACAAAAATTCAATTTTTGCGACGGGATTGCGACGGAGAAAACGAACCTGTGATACTTGTGTCTAAAGGTCAGTTGCTATTAAATTCAAAACGTCTACAGACGCGACACCAAAAAAAAGTTATTCACCTTGACCATCCGCAACATTTTTTGCTTCATTTAATATTACTTACAGAAGTTTTCTATACACTTTAGTAAATCCTTGACGAGCTGTGTACAAAAAGTCTTTCTTGACTGAAGTTTTGTTTACGTTGCTTAAAAAGTTTTGCCCGACTTTGTGGGTGAATAGATAGACAATCGATTAAGGCCTAAATTTGACAGTAAAAGTTTAAGTGGGCACCGATCCTTATGAATATTTGATTGTACGGTTCTCGGTTACCCGAAATCCTTTTGTTTTAGCTAAGGAATTGGTTTGTGCAAACGCAATTTGGATTTATTGTAGGGCGACTTCGAAACATTAGGATTAGGACTTATCCAAACTCTTTAGATTTATTTTAATTAAAAACGATTTTTAAAGAAGTTATAAATTTGGTTACTGAAAACAAAGAAATCATAAATTTATCATAATACAATACTTGGAATAAATATGCTAGCTTACATTGTATGTGCTGCAAATAGTAAATGAACGGTGAAGCAGGCGATTAAAATTTAAGATTTACACTTAAGATCAGCCACTACTATTGACCGTACTTGGTACTGCTCAACAACATAATGAGACACCAAAAATTACCAATAGTCGACACGCAGGGTTTTTACCTACGAATTCTTTATAACTGAACCGATTGACGTGAAATTTTGACTGAATGTGGGGAATGCCTCAAGGAACAAAGCTTATATAGTGCCGTATTTTTTCTTTTTTTCCAATAAGGGGTGGTTTTCACCCCTTAAGAACAAAAAGCACACCTAGCGCATATATAAGTTTTGAAGTGGGGGGTAAGATGAGCCTAGTTATAAAAAATTCGGAGGTATTACTATATTTTCAGCTATAGTAACTGGGCTACAAAGTAAACACCAACGTTTTAATATTATTCCCTGAAACATGATAAACAAAAAAGTAATTATGCTATTTACTGATTTCATTTTGTAAATATTTTGTGTCTACTACCTTTTGCGCAGAATTTCTTTTCTGGAAATGACCTTAATGTCAATTTTATAGCGGCAAAATGTTTCCCTCCGTGTATTTTGGTATTAAATAATAATTTGGTTTTTTTTCATTATGGATACAGCAAAAAGCTATAAAAATCTCGGTATTCCACGGCCTGCTAATTAATTATAATCAGTGCGTGCTTCCCGAATATAACCGTTCTCGTGACGTCCGAACTGACCAATCAATATTAATATAATTTAACTAGATGGCCTATATAGGGCGGTGACGCCAAATTGAGTAAGTTTGTTACCTTTAATTGAATTCTATCGAATTGAATGCGGTATTACTTTAGATACCGAAGTGGAATAAAAACAAATCTGTGATTAACGTGTAGTTTGTATTTATTAGATACGCGCTATATGTTTCGTTTAGAAAAATGTTATTTCCCCTTTAAACTAACATGCAATAACATTAGGAAGGTATCAGGAAGGATCTACCTAAGTATATTCGAATGGCTTCATTTGTCTCTGTCATTTTTTTATTGTTTTACTAAAGACAGACATCGACTCTTGATATACACAATGTACATAAATTTATTTAATGAGTAGGAAGTAACTATTTATTGTAACGTCAGAATTCTGTTTTTATTTTGAATGGACATGTTATTTTGGCCGGCCCCACGTTGAGCGCCAAAAATGTTATGTCATGGAATTTATATGAGAATAAAATAATTGTTTACTTTAAGAATGACGGCTATACACATAAAAAGTCAAACGTTTTTACAAGATAACAAGTCAACGATTTTCTCGTTCAGGCATATTTGTTAATAAAAGTAGTGACGGTCTTAGGCATTACAAGAGCATGCCGTTCTGACGAGTTATGCAAAGTTTGGATAACGTAAATTTCAAAGATTTCGATGACATTATTGTAATTACAATTTCAGATTCTAAAAATGGTATGTCACGTACGTTTACAATTACTTATCATCTGAGTTATGTTTCTCATCTAGAAATTCTCAAGAAAAATATCAAGATTAGATTGAAAATTAAAACTGAAATTTCGTGCTTTTTATGCGCTATCAAGCAGGTAGACGTTACAACCAACCAGTCGGCAAGAATGCCATTTCTATGATTCCTAATAAGATTGCACAGTTTTTGAAACTAGAACAACCTGAAACATATACAGGTCATTCATTCCGAAGAACATCGGCAACGTTACAGGCTAATAAAGAAGTTGATGTATCAATCAAGAGACATGGTGGGTGGACATCAGTCACCATTGCAGAAAGTTATGTTGCTAACAGTTTAAGTAACAAAAATGAAATAGCCAACAGAATTCTTTACAATGACACTTCAACTCCTGGTTCTAGTAGTACGTCGCATCATGTTTTAATGGATCAATCAGATAATATTGAGCCTCCGGTGACTGAAATGGAGCGGTCAAATCATTTTGAGAAAAATGTGACAAATAGTAAACGCGAGGGGAATAACACAGCCCCACAAAAAAAAAGTATCGGATCTGGTATTCAGACCCATGTATTTCTATGTATTTTTTTCCGCTGAATCCGAATCTGCCTTCAGATTTGGCCCAACGGGTCTGAGTTTTCGGGAAAATTAAAAAAACAGGTCAAAATTCACAAAAAACGTCATTTACGACCGAAGAAAGTTATAAAAAGTCAAATTATTCTACCAGCTCACTAGACGTATGATTTTTCACTCGTTTAATTCCAATTAATCATCATAGAGTCAGACAAGCTGGTCCAATTTCATTCAAAAACAGAAAATAGATCAAAATGCTTAAAAACCCCATTTTCATGGCATAATTCGTGTTGCAGAGTTCTGGTTCCATCTTTTTGTCCACCCACCCATTTATGAATTTATACATCTTTCTATCATCCACCTGTACCACCTATAAAACCCACCCATCTATCCATCTACTTTTTGTGCTGAGAGATGAGATAACAGCCTAGAAGATTGAGAATGCAATAAAACTTGTAGAATACTCTACTTTCTAAACAAAAGAAAACTATATCTACAAATCATTCTTATTTTTGTTGACATAACGTGTTCTCTTTTCTTCAAAGGATATATGCAAAGGGTTACGCTTTCGTTTAGTCCCTGTATTTTTCGTTTCTCTTTTTAAGAACCAATATAAATCGGCCATCATGTTGTGATCACATCTTCCTTAATATCGCTATTCTATAACCTTCATATCCTGATGAGATCGTTCGCCTTGTTCTTCACTATAATCTCTACGATTTTCAGGAAACCAATCCAGATGTGAATAAAGGAAGTGCAACTTGTAGTCCATCAAACATCCCAGGTCTTGGAAGTCTTTTATCAGTTTTAATACAATTTCTTCGTATTTAGGACTCTTGTTGTTTTCTAAAAAATTTGTCGCTACAACTTTGAAACTAGTCCAAGAACTCTTCTCAACGATACTCATTGTAGTGAAAAATGTTGCATCCTTGAACAATGTCCAAATCTGAAGTCCATCGAATACACCTTCTTTCAATTTCGCCTCAGAAATATTCGGAAATTTTCGCAATTTGTATGTGTAGGACGAAAACTTGCTGGTTGTTAAAAAGAGAAAAGAAAAATAAAACGAATAAACGAAAACGTAACCCTTTGCATAGAACTTTTGAAGAAAAGAGAATAGGTTATAGCAACAAAAATAAGAATGATTTATAGATATCGTTTTCTTTTATTTAGAAAGTAGAGTATTTTATGTTATTGCATTCTCAATCTTCTAAACTGTTATCTCATCTCTTGGCACAAAAAGTATATGGATGGGTGGGTTTTATAGGTGGTACATGTGGATGAATAAATATGTGTATTCATGCATGAACGACTGGATAGAAAGATGTAACACGAATTATGCCATTAAAATGGCGTTTTTAAGCATTTTGATCTATTTTCTGTTTTTGAATGAAATTGGACCAGCTTGTCTGACTCTATGATGATAAATTGCAACTAAACGAGTGAAAAATCATGTCTAGTGAGCTGGTAGAATAATTTGATTTTTTATAACTTTCGTCGATCGTAAATGACGTTTTTTGTGAATTTTAACCTGTTTTTTGAATTTTCCCGAAAACTTAGACCCGTTGGGCCAAATCTGATGGCAGATTCGGATTCAGCGGAAAAAAAATACATGGAAATACATAGATCTGAATACCAGATTCCATACTTTTTTTTTGTTATACTGTAAATATTCATTCATAATAATCAATAAAATGTAATGTTCATCAAATATTTCTATTCATTTGTTCATAAAATTTATAACTCGAAATCACTTTTTCCCTAGAGGTAAAATCCACTTACCTCCTTAAAAACAATGTATTAATAGTCTATTTATTATAGTGGGAGCAGATAAAAGTTTATTTCAGACTAAAGCAGCAGAATGGACTTTCACTATATAAAATAATGTTGAACACATCCCTAAATTTCAATAGTACTTAAAATAAAACTGATCAATTATATTTAATTTTTCAATACTTTATACCTAAATTTTTTCGCCCTACCTGGTTGGAAATCAAGAGCCGTCACTGCTTATTATTCAACAACAAAACAAAGAAAAGTGAATAAATGAATGACCTTTATATTTATTATTATTACAGATTAATCGCGATTATTTAATTAAAAAATTATTGAAATATTGAAACACCAAACGATATTTTTAGAGATATTTTAAGCGGATATTGCAAATGGATCTTAAAAGAAAAAAGTTTCCAGAAAGTGGAAAGTTTGCTATACAAGTAACCCTAGAAATTACTGCAACGTTACTACCGGAAACACTTTAAAAATTAATATGAAATTAATGGGAAATTTTTTACTTTTTAAAAGTTACCTTACTTCTGTTCTTATTTAATAAAGGCAATTTTCTCTAGCGGTAAAAGTACTTGTTGGAAACATTGTAGTCATTTTCTTATTTAAAATAATATATCATATTTGATATAATCCGGGTTAGAATAAACAGTGACGTTATAATTAAACAATAACACATTTCCAAGCAAATTACGCGGCTGTATTCCAGAACCCTGCCTTGTGTACCTGCGTCAAAGCTTCAGGGTTTGTTTTATTATGTTTATAATACCTCAGAATGTATAAATATAATTTCACTGTTATGAAAATGTATTTCATTTTCTCCCATGTCTGCTTCGTGGTAGGTAGGTTTTATTCCCTCTGTCTGAATTAAGTAAAACCCGGAGTAAAATTTATTACTTATTATGGCAACCCTCTTTTAATCTCGTCAAATTTTCCCGACGGTTCGACTTTAAACGTATATAATGAAGTTGCGAGTAAAATTCCATGTTACGTATGGTTAAAATTCCTAACGAAATAATTTATCGCATTTCAAGTAAAATCAACTTGTTTCGTGTTTTGAAAACCCTCGTTTCATATGAGAAAGCATGTTCATTCACCTTGTTTTATACAACGTGAATCCAAATGAATCCAGTGAGTCAGGTTTAAACATTACATATATTTTGGAAAATATTCACATATTGGGAACCAATGCCAACATAGAACTATGTTAATCTACGTATGGTACAGCTCTTAGCAGAGTCATACTCGGTGCACTCTTCCAGTTTTCTTTTTAGTCTGCTAAAAAAGTTTTTATTTTATATGTTTGCGTAAACCAATCTCCGTACCAACATGGATTTATGAGTGGTCGTTCAACTACCTCAAATCTAGTTGAGAAAACCCAATTTACTGCTGAAGCTTTGGATGCAGGAAGTCAGGTTGATGTTGTGTATACCGACTTTTCCAAAGCTTTCGATCGGCTTGATCATAATTTATTAACTTTGAAATTGGAGTCATATGGTATATTCCCTGCTCTATTATCTCTGTTTAAATCCTATTTTTTCAATAGGTACCAATTTGTGCAGTATCGAGTCCTTCAATCATGTAAATTCCATCAATCTTCAGGAGTTCCGCAAGGGTCAATCCTGGGACCACTGTTATTTATTATTTTTATTAATGACTTAACTGAATGCCTCGATGTCAACTATTTACTCTATGCGTACGACCTGAAGTTATTCTTGGAAGTTAAATCATCTACTGACTGTACTACATTACAAGATAATCTTGACAGATTACACAATTGGTGTTCATGTAATAACCTACCTCTGAATGTAAGTAAATGTAAATTTATGACACAGTCGACGCAAAACTAATCTAGATTTTGATTATAAAATTGGTGGATCTTTTTTAAATAGAGTTACGCAATTTACTAACCTTGGTGTTACTTTCGATACCAGATTATCGTTTGACGACCACATTAGTTTAGTAACCAAATCTGATTATAAAAATCTAAGCTTTATTTTGCGTAATTCTAAGGACTTTCAGAACGTAAAGGTTCTAAATATATTGTATGCAGCATTTGTGCGTTGCAAACTTGAATATGCATCGGTTGTCCCATTTATATCTATAATATTCAATTAGAGAAAGTACAACGGAGATTTTTAAAGACTATTCATTTTATTAGTTATGGATTTTATCCTCCTCGTGGTACACCTCAAGATTTATTGCTTTCTTGTTTTAATTTTAATAGTCTCTGTCGTAGGAGAATTATGTTTTCAATTATATTCCTTTTTAAAATCACAAATAACACATTAAATGCAGACTCGTTAGTCTCAAGGATTTTATATAATGTTCCTAGACTTAATTCTAGATTTCACTCCGTTTTCCAATTACCCACACCTCGTACCAATTTACTAATAGCATCTCGCCTATATCAAATGATTTCCAATTACCAGAAGTATGAAGATCGACTTGATATATTTTTTCATTGTATGAATGACATAAAAAAATTGTTCCATATCTTGTATATGTTAGTTAGCTTATTTGTTTTATTTGTATATTATTGTTTATCCTTAAGTTATTTGTCTGGATTTTATATTTTGATTGTTCTATGTTGTATTTATATTTTTATATTTAATGTTAGTTTGTCTTTTAAAATTTATTTAAGGTTTTCTGTTTTACCTTATCCTGTAATTGGGACTTTGTCCCGTTGAATATTGTAACTTCTAAATAAATAAATAAATAAATAAATAAACCACTGTAAGTAGTAGTCAATATGTGTTTTTAAATATTCATATAGGTTATTCCAATTTATTGGTATACAAGCCACTAATATAATAAAAGACAAATGCAGCCTGAAGAATTTTTTTATAAAGCCTAAAAAGACATACGTATATTGGGAAACTATAACTACCTCACAAAAAAAATCGTAACCGAATTAAGAACTCTGCCCGATTATCTTTTCGGGACAAGTGAGAAATTGCATTAGCGTTCTTTTATTCCAATTGTACACCATACAAGAACTCACTACCTAGCAACTTTTGTTAAAATCTATTAATTTTTAAATTTATATAATAAAAAAATAAAACTTCTGCTATACTTTCATTTTTTTTCAATTTCTTTAAAATCCTTTAAATTAAAGTTGCAAAAAAGGGAACTTTGCATTTTTGGTCATTGTTTCTCGGAGGTTCCACTGTAGAAGAAGCAGCACTATGTGTATTATACAAGGTGATTTCACTTTAAATAGTTACAGGAACTGCAGGAACAGATTACTTGCCAAGAAATAAGTAAAGTTGGTTCTATAAACTTTTTTCCTAGGAGATCTGGTATGCGAGATACAGGGTGCTCAAGTTGCCAAAAAAAAATATATTTTGTCATATCTTCATATTGCCCTGACTGATTTTATTGAAATTTACTGCAGCGTATTCACTTAATTTGACCTTTTATTGAATGTCATCTCTAGAAAAAAAAAACGCCACTGGTGATTTTTGTAGAAATAATATTAAAATCAGATACTGTTACGTTAATAGTAGCAGCCGTTTAGGAGACAATTTACTTATTTATAAATACTCATATTTGTTTAACATCCATCTGCGAAAATTGATTCATTTGTCTGCATTATGAGTTAATAAGCTTTACGATGATCTCGTTTTAGTATTATAACTAGCTTTGTTTATTTATGCCTGAAGCGGCAGTCCATTTTGAACTTATGAACACGAGACGAATTATGGCAAAGAACATAGGAAAATCATGCAATAAGTTCCTCTATCAATAGTCTGATTAGATGTCAAAAGTGTATCTATGCGGAAGGACTTCGTTTTGAACAATTATTGTAGGACTCGTTACTTATGTTATTTTAATATTTAATTTCATATTTTTTCCAGAAATAAAATTATTTTTATAAAAAACCGCCAAAGACGTATTCTTTTCTTGGAAAAAGTTAGCGTACACTTTAGTAGCACTTCACTGGTTAAAACCAGAAAATCTCTCAAACGGATGCTACTATTAAAAAACAGCAAAAAACATTTTTCATTCATTTAACATAACAGTACCCGAATCTAACATTATTTCTACAAAAAACCGCCAGTAGTGTACTTTTTTCATACATTCAATTTTGTCAACGCGTTATGAAATATATATATTTTTTTGTAGACGAACACCCTGTATTTCGAATACCGAGTCGCGCAGGAAGACAGTTTATAGAACAAACTCCATTTATTTTTTGGTAATGAATATACTCTTGCGATTTCTGTATTTAAAGTGAAATCACCCTGTATAGATACTACAAACGATCACAGCAAGGATTTTGCGATGTATGTATATGGCGAAAAATGATAGTACAATATTTATTTATTTCATTTGAGATTTGTACGCTTCAAACAAATCAATTTTTTTCAAACAATTAAATGCAAGCTTTATGGTAAATTAAAAAAATAATAATCAGAACATATATCAAAAATTGGATCCTAAAAAATTTGAAGTGGGCATATGAAAAAAAGTTTATAAATTTTACTCCAGAAAGCAAGTAGTGATATGTTTTTAATTGTTGTTGTTTTGTTTTAGTTGTAAACATGTTAACATATTTATATAAGTAAACTGAGTCCGGTTCTGCTAAGAGCCACGTATCTTCCACTTCTAAGTAAACACAGCGTTGACGGAATGACGTATATATCGATTTGTTATTTTTACGGACGGTGTTTTCCTTCTATAAGTATAATTTTTCCGAAGTCAATTGAAGAACCAATAACTTCAAGGTATGTACCAGGCTCGGTCAACTCGGCATTGAAATATTTGAAAAACTTATTCCCATATTTATTTAATCATACCTATAAACAGTTCTGGTCGAACTAAACGTGGAGGCGATAGAAATGTATACGCTCAGTTGAAGAATGCGAGCGCGGGCAAAGGAAAACGATCACAGTTGCATTGGGCTACTGGGCAATAAATCACAGCAGATGACAAGTGGTTCATATATTGCCTGGCAGTGCAGTGCAGTAATGCAGAATTTGGTGCGAATCAGGTAATTTTAATTTATTATAGGCACTTTCTAACAATCATTCATATTACAATTACGAAAGGGAGAAATAACAGGGATATTTTGTTTACTAATATTATCACAACATGGCATTTTGGAGACCTTTCGAAATGGAACAAAACGAAATTTACCACCAATATAATAAAATTGTTTGAGGACATAAATAATTAAAATATGTTGTTGGCCAAATGAACATAATATAATTTTCTACACATTATATACAAATTATTATAATTTTTTACCTTTAGCAGAAAATTTTTTTTAGGAACGCCTATGAAACTCATTAAATTTTATTACCAGACGTTTTTACCTGTAAGTTCATCTGTGGCAAAAATTTTATGCCAAATACGAGGATAAAAGAAATATTCCAAATGAACACAAGTTAATAAATGCTGTAAATACTAAGGAGTTGACCTTTGGTGTAGATTTGTTACAAATATCAAGGAAATGTGACAAGTAAATGTAAGAAAAGTTGTACATAAGGTGTTCATCCCTCGGTAAAAGCTCAATATTTATGTAGGTACATAGAAATATTTTATTGATGAAGATGTAAAAGATGCGTAAATAACTTTTTTTCTGTCCCCTATAAATAGTTACAGTTTAAGGATTGTGTGTAATACCGACAATACTTAATAAGTTTTCTGTAAAGAAGTAGGCATATGTATTATAAAATTCAATAATTTTATTTCTGTTCGCAAAAAAACTATTAATTACACAGTAAACTTTATCGTTGTTTATTTTTAAACTCCCTGTAACTTGGGAATGAAGCAACATTAAACTAAGGTAAATATATAAATATCTTTAGACAACTAAGTACATAGTTTTATAAGTCAACTGTTGGTATTTTATAAAGGCTATTGCGTTTTTTATTTGTACAATTTTGCCAAACATACAATTTTATAAGTAAACACAAGGAAATGCACTTCATTAACCGTAATTACCGAGCACAATGTGACATACAAAAAACCAACAAGGCAATCACTTTTTGTCCTGGAGATGTACTCAGATGTACTCAGTAATCAAATTCGACTGCTGCAAGGCGACAATTAAGTGGGGAAAACAAAATTAACTTAACTAATTCACCGTTGCGAAGATAAACCAACCGAATTACCTAGTTTGTGTTTCAAATTCGATCGATATGCATCAGCGGAAAGGGTGGCTACGGGCTCAAAGTCACTTTACCACACAAATGAGCCAATAAGGGCACTTATGCTCGTGCAGTGCTGTCTTTAACAAGATGCATACAGTAAACGTGCATTATCGCTCGAGTGCATGGCGGAGTAAATGAATATTTGGACCGTAGTGCCGCAGAGAGGTGGCATGCTAATTAAATTTTATTTCTGTTTCTCCGAGCGGAGATCGGCAGATTGGAATGACGCCTTTGTCGATTGGATGTTTGGAATTATTAATTTTGACGAATGCGCTAATGTCAAAAGAGACATTAGTGCATTCAACATCATGCGTTCAACATCATAATGCAAAGGTTTTTGATTATGATGTTGTTCATTAAGAGTGGAAGTCAAAATATGGCCCCTACATTTTAATTATATTTAACTCCTATTCAATCTACAAGTTTTAAAAATGTTTTGGTGATATTTTAAGAACTATTTTACCGAAATCTTGTAGAAAATTTCTACAGTTATACAAATTTGGTTTTGCTGCACACATTTCATAAATGGGTATTTTAAACATAGGTACAATCTACTTCACAGAATAAGTAATTAATAGTTTTTTTTAAGAAATATCAAGAGTGAATCTTGACTTACCGTAACACTCGGTCATTAACCTAGCTTTTAATATGTTTTTAATCTGTAGTGAGGTACAATTAATAAATAAAGCTTTTTAGCCAGACATATGAATGAATATTTTTTTACATTTTAAATATTAAAAAGAATTACTTATTTGTTAATAAAAACAAATGTATAAGGATAATAATTGTTTTCGAATGTTATACAATTTATTTTTTAAGATTGTTGACGTATTCACTACGTTTTATAATTGAATATGAGTTTTTAGTATTATGTTCATTTAAACAACTGTTAAAAAAACACTCACTCATTCGTCCATAGCATTTTGTTATTAAAGTTTTAGCACCAGCTGCACTTTGATTTTGAAACCAATTGCAAAATTGTAGACTACTGGGCAAAAAAATCTTTTTCGTTTCAACACTCGAACGCTTTTTTCGATTTTTTGTCTTTATTAGGCCTCCCAATACGTTGTTATAATTAATGACATTATGATTGAATCAACATGTATATACAGGGTGTTCCAGTTCTAGTGAATCAAAATTTAACCACAAATAGAACTCAGTAAATAATTCAGAATTGCCTTATAAAGCAAGGGTCTAAGTCTCACCGTTTTCACTGTACAGGGCCGTATTGGTTGGTTTTTAAAATCATATTATTTATGAAATTTTAGCTTTGCTTATAACAAATTGATTCAAATTTGGTGTAGTGTTAACATTTACACATGTGCATAATTTACTGTAAAATTAACAAATTTTTGTAGGTCAGTGACGTAGAAATGGGCAGTAAAGCGAGATTTTTTACTCCAACTTAATAATCATTTGGGGTTCATTTTTAGATTCAGTGGACAATTTTACATAAAGAAGGTATACTTGTTGAAAATCGGTATAGGGTATCGTTTTACCGAAAATCTCAGTTGAATGATAAGAAAATCTTAAATATTCATCAATTTTTTTACAAACACTAACTAATATTTCATATCTTAAGAATAAAATGACAGTTCCTGATGACAGATAAGTAAATTATTGCTTAGTTGTTTATTTATGGTAATCATTGTGTACGGATACTGTAATGGACGCATAGCGCAGATTTAAAATTAATATGAATTAATATGTAGGTGTAATTTTATCTGTTTGAAACAAACGAACCGTTGAATGAGCAAGGATACCTATAATTGCTTCAGAGACATTATTTAATACATATTGTTTTGTGTTCTAAGATAATACGTGGCATTATAATAATATTAATTTAAAATTTATTTCCTATCCTTAAGAAACTAAATTTCTTATCAGAAGAATAGTCTTCCATTCAACCGAGATTTTCAGTAAAACGATACACTATACCGATTTTCAACAAGTACCTTTTTTATGTAGAATTATCCACGGAGTCTAAACATGAATCCCAAATGATTATTAGGTCATTGGCGTAGAAGTTGGGGTAAAAAAATCCCGCTTTACTTCCCATTGTTTACGGTCATTTAGAATATTTGTTTGATTTTTGTACTAGTCCCCACTGAAAATTGTTGCCACTAAGTACGTTTTATTATTCAATATTCTTTTAAACCGCCATATTTCACTTGAATACACTAAAAGTTCACAAAAAATATTAATAAAATAAGCTTAAAGTAGGTACTTACGAGAAAAACACCGCCCTTGAGAATAAATTGACACAAATACATCAATATGTTAACATTATGTTGCCCATAGATTGAAGGGCATGCGATGAAGGCATGTTTGATTCAATCACCATATTTACAATATACTACGATGGTTTTTCGTGGTTTTTACAACCTCATGGAACACTCCATATATCCATAATTGTTCTCATGTTTATTAACCTCCTCAATCAACCCGGAAAATAAATAGGTGACAAATATTATTGACTCGATGGCAATCAATCTACTCCTCGCAGGCATCGAGTGATTGGCTGTCGGACAAATCTGTCAGTTTATACAAAAGTTACACGGCACGCTAATATTTACGCCAGAAATAAATGTATTCGCGTGGCATGAACGGCAAAAAGTGACCCAGTTCTTTTTAGGGAAGGAAAATATGTGGGAACACGCCAAGTCCCTCCAGAATGTATGCGCTTGAATTTTAAGTAAAGCTGTAGAGAGCCAATGATTCGCTTTCGAAAAAACGACGTTATTAATAACCGAAAACGTTGCGAGCTTTGTTTTTATAATCGTTCGTAATCAATCAGCCGAACCGATCTGCAGTTCGAGGAGAAAAGTGGCAGTTACAGATCATAACAAAATTTACATACCCTCGCAAACGTTTCTTCATTTGATCGTTTGCCAAATGTTTTCTTATAGACCACCTACATAAACGAAAACTACTTTGCAAATACGAAAACAAATGCATGAAAATTATCGAGCTGTTGGTCGAAAATGGAATTCAAAACATCGTTAGATTTCACTTCCAAGTTATGAAACCATCCCTGTCTTTACAATTTCGGCCATTATATTTTATTTAGACATTATTTTTATAAAAATGGAAGTTACAAAGTGCGATTATGTTCTGATGTGATGAAAACTTGCGATTCTCTGTCAACGGTACGAGCTATAAAGTGGAAAGTTTCTCACAACTTGTAAAAATAACTTCCTGTTCCTTAAGTACGACGATAAAAATTGGTCAACTCTCGAAGGCACATTAAGGGACACTTATTGGAAAACTTTTTTATATTCAATATCTAATGAATTTTATGTATAAACTGAAACGAACAACATATATCGCAACTTTTTTAATATCATTTAGGTGCATTGTGTAATTTAATTACGTTTAAATATAGGTACTTCAAATATATCAAATTTTAAGAATAGAAATTAAGACCCCGTTTCATCTAAAAAAGTAATCGTGGAAATGTTTTTACACAAAATACGTCTGTAATCAAACTAATACAGGAATATTGGGAATTTGTATGACTACGAGGACGAACTAATCACCCTATGCACGTGTAAGAGCATACGGCTACGTTATATTTAGAAGGCTAAGCATATGATAAAACATGTGTAACTTTATAAGAAAGTAAGAATGTAATACAAGCCCATATCGCTTTATATTTTTTCATAGTCCATGTTTAGCAATCCATGCACCGATAATCTTTGAGCTTTGAGTATTTATTGCCTTTTAAAATGTAAAATAAAAATAAAGTAATACTAAAACATTTGAAAATAATGATGTAATAATTTAATAATATCGTACCTAATTTTTTTATTACAAATAAAGTGTAAATTTATGCTGCTCTCTAGTCTGACATAAACTCCTTCAGTAAGGGCATACCTATATTATTTTATCTGCTCCCACTATAGTAAACTGACTATCAATACATTGTTTTTAAGGAGGTAAGCGGATTTACCGTAGAAGTGGATGTTGCTATGGACAATAGGCAATAAAGTGATTTCGAGTTATAAATGCATATTTTATGAACAAATAAATAGAAATATTTGATGAACATTTTATTAATTATTATGAATGAATATTTATGGTAATTGTACAGTTATTACATTTAGCAACATTTATAAAATCTGGATAATTATCCCCCTCGCGTTTACTAATTGTCACATTTTTCTCAAAATGATTTGACCGCTCCATTTCAGTCTCCGGAGGCTCAATATTATCTGACTGATCCATTAAAACAGCATGATGCGACGTACTACTAGAACCTGGAGTTGAAGTGTCATTGTAAAGAATCCTGTTCGCTATTTCAATTTTGTTACTTAAACTGTCAGCAACATAACTTTCTGTAATTGTGGCTGATTTCCACCCATCATGTCTCTTGATTGCTAATACATCAACTCCTGTATTAGCCAATAAGGTTGCCGATGTTCTTCGGAATGAATGGCCTGTATATGTTTCAGGATGTTCT
The DNA here is from genome assembly GCF_000390285.2 of Anoplophora glabripennis. Classification (NCBI taxonomy): domain Eukaryota; kingdom Metazoa; phylum Arthropoda; class Insecta; order Coleoptera; family Cerambycidae; genus Anoplophora; species Anoplophora glabripennis. The sequence continues at coordinate 120,075 of NW_019417285.1, forward strand.
AGTTTCAAAAAGTGTGTAATCTGATTAGGAATCATAGCAAGGGTATTCCTGCCGACTGATTGGTTGTAACAACTACCTGCTTTATAACGCATAAAAAAGCGTGAAACTTCAGTTTTAATTTCCAATCCAATCTGATATATTTCTTGAGAATTTCTAGGTGAGAAACAGAACCCAGACGAAAAGTCATTGTAAACGTACGTGACATACCATTTTCAGAATTTGAAATTGTAACTACACTGTCATCGAAATTTTTGAAATTGACGTTGTCCAAAGTAAGTTTGCATAACTCATCAGAACGGCATACTCCTCCAATACCGTCACTACCTTCATTAGCAAATATATGTTATCGGGTGCCTGAACGAGACCATCGTTGACTTGTTCTCTTGTAAAAACGTTTGACTTTTTAGGTGTATAGCCGTCATTCTTACGTTTCAAAAATGCTCTCAGTTTGGGGTATTTTGATGTATCCACGTACTCCTCTATGAAAATAGTTGACTTAATCATTGAGTATTCACTCCACAAACTCACCGGTGACTTTAAAGTTCTTGATTTCTCCATGAAATATGCTAGCAGTGACATTTCAGAAACACCAGTATTTGTAGCGCACTTTCGACTTCTCGGGCAATAAAAATTCGCAGGCAAAATTGCAACTTTTATGTAGCTTTGTTTATAAATACCTTAGAAACAACGAAATCCAAACAACCAAGGCGACTTTGCAAGATTTCGAATGTCAAAATGAATTGATGAAGACATGTCAAAAAATACAGCCTAATCTTTATTTCATGAACCATAAAGAACTGTGGAATCAGATAAAATGTTATACACAACGCAGCAGTTAAATATAATTTCCAGTCTCGGACTCTATTGCCAGCCCTCGCTCCGCTCGGGCGCAAAATCGTCCTCGACTGATAAATAATACTTACCTCCTTTATGGTGTAAGTAACTATTAGTTAGATAGCTATACAATGATCGTTACTACCTGTTGTAAGGAAAAAATGTTAAAATTTAAAAAGGAATGTTGGTAAATCCTGAACAACTTTTTTTCATTGTGGCAATGATTACATAATGTTTAGGAATAATAAACGTGTTCCTATAATTCTTTAAAAATAGTTTAATCGCTCATTCATAAGCTAATTTTTACTGGTACGACACCTGTTTCAAATCAACTGACCTAAATATCCAACGATTTCAGAAGATGAATGAAAATATCTTGTTTTTCTCGAATCCAATATAACTTATTAAATACTGAAGTATTGAAAAGAATACGAAACATGGCGCTTTGATCAGTATATTTATTAGAAGGCAACGAAATAAAAATTAACCTACTTCAGTAATTATGTAAAAAAAAACAATCATATGTTTTGAAAGATGCAAAAATTGCACATATTTATGAATAATTAATTACTCATTACATATTCGGTTAATTCATTTCATTTTTACTTTATTATTGTTATATGTGCTTTGCAAAATAAAAATCTTACAATTTCTTTCCACTGTTGTAAAAAGGTACATTGGAATAAAAATATGTCTATTTTCCGTTCCTGGCAAAGTCTTTCCGAAGTCAGTTGAACATGCAAGAAAACGTCTGGTAATAAAATTTAATGAGTTTCATAGGCGTCCCTAAAAAAATTTTCTGCTAAAGGTAAAAAATTATAATAATTTGTATATAATGTGTAGAACATTTCTATTATATGTTCATTTGGCCAACAACATATTTTAATTATTTATGTCCTCAAACAATTTTATTATATTGGTGGTACATTTCGTTTTGTTCCGTTTCAAAAGGTCTCCAAAATGCCATGTTGTGATAATATTAGTAAACAAAATATCCCTCTTATTTCTCCCTTTCGCAATTGTAATATGAATGATTGATAGGTTCATATAATTACCTGAATCACACCAAATTCCGCATTGCTGCACTGCACTGCCGGGCAATTTATGAACCACTTGTCATCTGCTGTGATTTATTGCCCAGTAGCCCAATGCAACTGTGATCGTTTTCCTTTACCCGCGCTCGCATTCTTCAAATGAGCGCATACATTTCTATCACCTCCACGTTTAGTTCGACCAGACCTGTTTATGGGTACCTATGGCTAAATAAATATGGGAACAAGTTTTTCAAATATTTCAATGCCGAGTTACTGCATCAGCGACCGAACCTGATACATACTATCAATCTGTTGGTTCTTCAATTGATATCGGAAGGACTATAATATGAAATATAAACTTAGTTTCCAAGCTTAGAGAAAAGTTAATGTATCTAGTACCCGATAAAATTTCGTATGTATCTCCGAAAGTAAACGAGATACAAACAAACAGAGCCCACTTTCGAGTTTACCGCAATTGATTTACTGGTTTTCAAATAGTACTTCCGATCTGGATATTTCAGTTTGTCAAACGTTCAACAAACTACATCACTGTCTTTTTTTCAGCCGACAGAGCGGACGAGAAGCTTCACAGACGGACGACGGTCCGAATGGGCATCCGTGTTGTCCAGAGGGCGTTCGCGCCCCCCTCCCCCCACATGTACGTCCCTGGCGGGGGCGGCAGTACGTGCAAGGAGAGGGCCAAACAGAACATGAAAGCGCTCTTATCTGGCTGCAAAAGCGCGCCGTTGGAGGCCACGTTTACAAAGGGCGAACAAGGTATTTTAATGAATATTATTAGTTACGGCAGTAATTAGCATAATGGAGTGCCACATACACTGAGAAAAAAAGTTTAGATGCACTTAAATAGTAAATCTACATATACTGTTGCAAATGGATCATTACAATATATTCTACTTCTGTTAAATATATTGTTAACATTTTAAACATATTAGTGCATATTTGCTTTTAATAAAAATTTGTTAGTCTTTAAAATCCGTGGTTTGATAAACACAGACATTTTAATAAATCCCAACAAAACCCTCTAATAAACCCGTTTAAAGTTCTAATTAATAAATAAACTACTAGTAAAATATCTACTATAAACGTTTTTGACAAATCAAAGTAGATCTGCTATTAATACCTAAATTACAGTTTAAAATATTCATATACGCAATTTAATAAAGCCTTATAAAGCATGTTCTAATAAAAAAATATAAATACTACGAACAAATCAGCGTGTATTTGCTACGAATAACCAAATTTACTAACATTTAAAAATCTGCTATTAATAACAAATTTATTACAGTTTAAAATATTCATATAAGTATACAATTTAAAAACTTGTTCTAATAAAAAATATAAATACTATGAACTTTTCAGGTAAATCAGTATATTTGCTAGGATATAATAAATCCTAATAAATTATGTTCTCAATAAAAATAAATACTTTTAGTAAATGCACTGTAAACTTTTCAGGCAAATCACCGTATATCTGTTATGAATAACCAAATTTATTAACCTTTATTATAAAAAATTAATGGCCTAATAAATATATTTTAATAAATCCGAATAAACAAAAACAAAATACTTCTAGTAGTAAAGTAACTTATTTTTGTTAGTCTTAAAAATGCATGGCTTGATCAATATAGACGTTTCAATAAACCCTAATAATTTTTTTTTCAAATAAACAAATAATATACTTACTGTAAATATTTCAGTTACGTTAGCTGTTAATAACCAAATTAATTAATCTCTAATATACACGCTTTAATAAACCCGAACAAAAAAGTCCTAAAAAACAAATAAAATATTTCTAGTTTATGTACTCCAAACACGTTAGACAAATCGATGTAAATCTGTTAGTAATAACCAAATTTATTAGATTTTAAAATATCTACATCTTCATAACTACAGAATGAAATATATTCTAATAAAAAATAAAAACTTCTAGTAAATGTACTATGAACATCTCAGAGAAAGCAGAGTTTTGCTATAAATAACGGAACTTCTAGTAAATGTTTAGACAAAAATCAATACATTTTTGCTTTTGATAATTAAATTTATTAGTAAAAAATTCATAATCGGTAAATAAAGTCAGAATAAAACTTTTTCTAGTAAACAAATAAGAGATCTACTAGTAAATGTACACCTTTCTGACAAATTAGCATACATTTTCTACAAATAACTAAATTTATTCCATAGTATTCAAAAAATGTGTGGCTTAATAAAGTAGATGTTTTAATAAACCCGAAATATAAACATATTTATACTATAAATAAATCTTTTAGACAAATCAGCGTACATTTGCAGTTAATAAAAAACATTGTTTAAAGAATTCATGGCTTAATATACAGGGTGTCCCGGTACTTGATTCAAAAAAGAGTACAAATAGATGTGGTCAAAATAATATCAGTTCTTCATATAAATTTTTTCCATACGGGCCTTCGTTAACAAGTTACGGGCCCTCAAAATCTTATTTTTATTTACTGTCTCTAAACCATTAACTTCAGCATGATGTAAATTTGGTGATCGATAACACAGGTCAACAAGGGTCAAGAAGCAGACACACTAATATGCATTTCCGAAGGATTTTGGTGCGCTGAATCCGAATCTGGCCGCAGAATTGCTCTATCACGTCAGGTTTTTGAGTATCCCAACCTAAAAATGCAAAAAACACTGTTTTTGTCATATTTGAGTTTATGTAGTAATGCCATCTATTCTTTTTCAAAAAAAAAATACATATAATTTAAAAGTACAAGGCTCCCTCTTTCTTTTTTTTTCGTTGAGATATCACATGTTGACATTTCTAAGTTTATCAGTTTCTTAATATGCGAAAATCTACTAAGGATTCCTTAGACGTCAAACAGTTGATTGCAGTTCAGAAACTTCATACTCAGAAACCTTCAATACATACGAACTCAAACTCACAATCCGACAAAATCCGAACCTACAAACAAACCCACAAACCGTGTGGGTATGAAGTTTCTGAATTGCAATTAACTGCTTGATGTCTAAAGGATCCTTAGTAGATTTTCGCATATTAAGAAACTGAGAAACTTAAAAATTTCAACATGTGATATCTCAACGAAAAAAAAGACATTTGAGCAAACTCAACGGCATTCGAAGGAGGGAGCCTTGTACTTTTAGATTCAACGTATTAGTTTTTTGAAAAATAATAGATGGCATTACGACATAACCTCAAATACGACGAAAAACAGTGTTTTTTGCACTTTTAGGTTAGGATATCTCAAAAACCTGACGCGATAGAGCAATTCTGCTGCCAGATTCGGATTCAGTGCACCTTCGGAAATATATATTCAAGTTTCTGCTTCCAAAAAAAAGTTAAATTTTGTTGGTGTGTGTATAATACATTCGTATAGCTTGTTTTTAATGTTGTAAGTAAGAGCTTCATTATACCCAGAAGGCCAGGGACAGGCTATGCCCAATAGTTAACAAACCAGAATTTTTGCATAGATGACAATCGCAATCTGCCTGTATCAAAAATAAGTTTCCTAAACAATTTGCCAACGATAATCCTTTCTTGATTCAACTCGGTAAAACTAACAGTTTAAGAAATATTTGTGATTTTATGTCACATTGCACATCGAGCGGCGCCTCCACCATTATTTGTTTTTAATTTTTAATTGCACTTAATTACTAAAGAAGCATACATATTTTTAAAAGAAGAACCTAGAAAATCTTACTATCTGCTAATGTAATTTTCACTAACAAAATTTGACAAACATATTCTACACATATCGACATCCATCAGACGTTCCTCAAAAACCTATGGACCTATTAAATTATTAGCCATTTTCGTGTACAAAGAAATAACATTCTTAGACTTAGGATGTGTGTGGAGGTGGAAGGTGTCCATATTGAAAATGTATTTTGATAGTTTTCTTTCTTTTAAATTATTTTTTAACTTTAACTTATTCTTGAGTTGAACTAAGAGGGTATTATCTGGCAAATTCTTCAGGGAACTTATTTTTGATACAGGCAGATTGCGATCATCAGCTATGCAAAAATTCTGGGTTGTTAACCATTGGGCATAGTCCGTCCCTGGCGTTTTGCGCATATTGAAGTTTCAATTACAGCATCAAAAACAAGCTGTGCGCATGTGTTATCGATCACCAAATTTGCATCATGCCGAAGTTGATGGTTTTGAGACCGTAATTAAAAACTTTTTAATTTTCACATTTGAAGCCCCGTAACTTGTTAACGAAGACCCATATGAAAAAAATTTATATGAAGAACTGATATTATTTTGACCTCATCTATTTGTACTCGAATTTTTTTAATCAATTGCCGAGACACCCTGTATATGCCAAGACATTTTAATAAAGCCGAATTTCTAATTAAGAAATACGACACTTCTGTGTAGTTTGATGTCAATAACTCGATTTATTTGCCCCTAAAACACTTTCTATTATAGACAAAGTTCATTAAAAAAGATGACACCTTCGACAAAGAAATACACAATCGTACGTGTACGAAATAAATATAAACTTTTATTTGCTCCAGCAATATCGAGGTCTACGGAAATGATGCCTCAAGGATACACAAAACTTAATAACATAGGAGACAGTCCAGAAATCAAAATGAAGAACTGCCGATTGGCCGCCGACACAGCTATACAAAGTAAGTTTGAATCAAACATTTCCGTGGCCTCGCCACAAATAAAATAAAAAGGGACTGCTTTTAGCAGTTCTACACTGAAAGATATGTTTTATTAGAATACAAGCCCCTCCTAATTTGAGTCCAAATTAATTAATACAGTGTAGCAACAATGTTAAAATCAGTACCTGTCCTTTCAGACGGTACAACTCTTTCAGTGCCTGCGTTACACACTGAAGAAAAGCACAATCCACCGTCAAACGAAGACGCCAAATGTGGCACTCACGTCTCCTTTAAAGAACAATCGACAAACGACTCGAGGACGTCACTGGAAACGGTACGGGGTGCTCCTTTAGCGGAAGAAGAAAGCGAGTCTCCTGACGTCAGTGAAACACAGAACGAACCCTCAAAGGGTACTGTCGCGCGCGAAGATGAGAAGGTATCCACAGATGGCGATGTAAGATAACTTTAATTACACTGGCTGTATAAAGACAGTGGCGACAATAGAGGTCTCAGTGCCGTTATATGGCGAAGTGGTAGTAGAAGATTATTGTTTTGACACATCAGATCAGATTTTACTAATCTGAAAGATTTCTGACGTTTAACTGATTTAAGTAAAAAAATATTTTTGTAGTCAATGCGACATTATCGCGAAACAGTTATTTTATGGACTTTATATTCACAACTGTCAAAACATTGTTTTAATGAAATTTATTAAATATTGAAATCCAAACATCATTTTTAACGTTACATAGCGACAACAATCAAAAGGCTGTAACACCATTGTCGCCACTGTAACTTTAATATAACCAAGCGTCAATTATAATGAAAAACGTTGCACCAATGTATACCTTTCCCTACCTTAAACACTACTGTTATTCGTCTACAGGGTGGCACAAAAGTATGGAAACCCCTGAATAACTCGTCAGGAGTGCATTTTCTTGAAAAATGATAATTACAAAAGTTTTAGAATTTTTCCATGGATATTAAATGGCGCCCCTGTATTCGACCTTGACCTTGACCCTCGAGGTCACTTCAAGGTCAAAATAGTTTTTTCAAATGGGAACTCCTATTTTTTATTGCGGATTTGGAAAGAACAGGAAATTTTACATCCAAAATTGGTCTTGACCATGACTATGACAATGACCTTGTTCTTTCCAAATCCGCAATAAAAAATTGGGGTTCCTATTTAAAAAAACATAACTTGACCTTCAAATGACCTTGAAGGTCAAAGTCAAGGTCAAATCCAAGATCATCATCAGATATCCAGGGAAAAATTCTTACACTTTTGTCTGAAACATTTTTTCCCAAAATGCATTCTTCGAAAGTTCTGCCGGGACTTTTGGAAGTCGACCCACATTTGACCTTGAAGGTCATTGTCAAAGTCATGGTCAAAACCATATTTGGACGTAAAATTTCCTGCTCTTTCCAAATCCGCTATAAAAAATAGGGGTTCCCATTTGAAAAATAAATTTTGACCTTCAAATGACCTCGAAGGTCAACGTCAAGGTCGAATACAAGGGCGCCATTGAATAGCCAGGGAAAGATCCTAAAACTTTTGTATTTATCATTTTTCAAGAAAATGCACTACTGACGAGTTATTCAGGGGTTTCCATACTTTTATACCACCCTGTATAGTAAATGATATAATAATAAATTCAGGTACATTGTAGTTGTGGCCTATCATCGTCATTTAGTCGAAAAAGTTTTCTTCCATCAGAATCCTCACCGTTAATGAGGCAATTATACAGTGTGTAACTTTGAGTGGGTCATATTTTTACAGAGCCTTCTTTTGATCTTTAGAATCATGTTTCAATAGTTTATTTTTTCAAATTCCCTTGTAAAAAATATTTTTTTTAATCCTTTTTTTTCATAATTTTCTTACCCCGCCGCTGGATAAGCTAGTGTAACTAACAAACTACGGCGCGCTTTAGTCGCAGAACATGCACAATTGGGAACTGAGCTGAGCATTGTTGTCAAATCTTATATTTAAAGGGAAGCCTAATAAAAAGCAAATTACCACACCACTCGCCGTGAGGTTTGGCGCGTTACTTTTGTTGAATGGGTGTTTGCCACGAGCCCTAGCATCCCGCAAGAAAGTTTAATTAAATTAGATAAACTATGAAACAGTATTTAATAAGTAACCTAGCAGGAAACTCAAGCAGTAATGAATAATGATAAATGAAATACACAAAAATAAATAAATAATCTGTTTACTTACCTGATTTTTATAACATAACACTTAAGATTTTGCGGTAAATCTTCGAGTACTAGTACCAGGACAAACATTTCCTTATACGGTACTTAGAAGTCGGCGTAATCAAATTGATATCGTTTTCTTTGCTGCTGACAAAAAGTAGGCTTTAACCATATCAACTCTTTCTTGATTCGTATACATGCTTTTTCATAATGTACAAAAACTTAAAACACAAACTACACTGTATCGTCACTGAATACTGAAATAAATAACTTTATAAGATTATACTCCTACACCACATAAAGGCTCTTTTTGTACAATCTTCTCCAAACCGATAAAGTAGAAGACTAAATAAATATGTAACCAAACAGTGCTGTTTTCGGCCATTTCTATTTTACATCACGTGCGAGGACAGTCGGCTTATCCGCCTTCAAAGGCATACCGCAACAGAACAGCGGTTTTTTAGTGTTTCCGTTCACATTAACATAAAAAAATATGGTGACTTTAAAATAACAAGTCGTTGTAATATTAAATGAATCTGTTTTCACAAATATATTTTTGATTAGTTTTGTTGTCTAACAGTTCTGAGTACCAATATTAGTTCATATTTAATAAATCATGTAAAAATTTGTTTTCTCTTAGAAAATATAGAAGTTTTGTTTTTAATGTTCAGCGCTGCGATCACAATGATATCAAAAAATATGGTGACTTTAACAAACAAACAAATGCAATCTATATTACTAAATTAATTTTCATGGGCACAGCCCAAAATGTAGATTGGTTTAAAAACAACTGGCAAAGTTGATTGTGCACTAATACGATTTCATTCACAAATTCCGGGTACCCTGGATTACACAAGAATTAAAGTGTGTTTAAAAAAACTAATAAAAACTAATTATAACACGGCTTTTGATTAAAAAATAATTCATTTAAAATTTGTGTTTAGGGGAAACCGTACTGTTACCCCTAAAAAGCTGACCCCCACTTAAAGTTACACCCTGTATATTATGTCTTGCCTACCTAATTATCTGTAAGTGAATTTTTATTTTTACCGATTCCGTACATTTTTTCCAAGTATAAAATCTCACAATAAAGAAGCACATAATTTGGAAAAGGACGATGTTGATACGTAATAAGAAAAATTTCAGAAGTCTTTTATGTTTTGGTATAATTAAAAAAAGTATATTGGGCCACGTTCCAAATGAGGAGAAAATCCGATAGAAAAACGGAAAAATGCCAATAACAATTGGCGGCAAAAAATATAGCCTTAGTTTGGAACAACAACCGCAGCGATAAAAAACTACATATTGCTTTTCTTTAATGAGACCAATATTTCAGGCAACATACTGAAAGAAAATCATTAATAAGTCCAGAACAAAAACGAAACTTCAGTAAAGTAAAGCTTTTTTAACTTAAAATTAGTTTGTACCGTGTGTCCAAAATTTATTACCTTAATTATTATGAGAGGTAAAAGCCTAAATTTCGAAAAATGTTTAGCAATGTCTTAGCTATTAATTGTTTATGAAATATTCAAAATAAGCTGAAATGTGGTATCTTTTACAATTTTAAAAACTCTTTTTGTTCTTGCTATGTTCTTCAAAGTTGAGGCATTTTTGTAAACAGGAAAGAACTCGTAAAACAGTTTTTTTTTTTAAATCAACTGTAAAATACTTGACCAAAATTTTAGAGAGGTAGATCCTATATCAACGACATTTCAGGAAAATTTTATTTTATGCCAAATTGTATTTTAATTAAAAAAATATATAATTGTATTGTATTGTATTGTAAAATATCAACCAAATTACAGGATATTTCAGTTAAAGTTTATTAATTTTTTCAATTGGACTGCAAATAACAGAGTTGCAGATGATTTTTAAATAGAAATTTTCAATTTTTCATATTCAATATTCAGTAACAGCATTTTGTAAATAAAGACCTTTTACAATTGGAAATAAAAAAAATTTAAAAAATCCATGGAAATTTGAGGTTATCCAGATTTTCCAGACTGACTGAAAATAATCTACGTTTGGACACAAGATTTTTTTTGGCCCGCTTCGTATAATTTATATAAGTATTGCCTGATTGACGTAAAATTTTACTTTTATGTAAAGAATAATATGTCTTGTTAATTTCGATTCCATAATCTAAGGTACATTTTCATACCATACACCTCCTAACACCTTTTATTTCCAAGTTATCTGGCAATGAAGCACCTGTCAGAAACAATTTTTTTCGCAATTTCGCGACTAGCTGGTGCGTGGGTACATCCCATTCATACCAATTATTAATTATACTTATTCATTCTTTAAGTATCGTTAGAGATAATAAAAAAAATCAATAGGACGTGATTACGGCTGCTATTCATTTATACTTTCATTAAAATCGGGGGACAGAGCGACCTGTGGAAATAATTATTATTATTCCCGTGACAGAATTTATTTTTCGTGACGGAAAAACTCGACCTTCATCATTTTAATCTGGCAAAAAAATATGCGTTTTCAGTAGGAATAATGAAGTTCATATTGAAATGGACAGATATTTAAAAAACTTTGATTAGGGCGATTCTCAGAAAGTGTACAAAAAACTGAGGAAGAGAAAAAAATTAATTATTTTAGACTTACTTATTTCTTGGTTACGTAATAAGTCACTACGATTTTTGATAAATGTTTATAATTAAAATAATATTCGGTGACGCAGATATATCACATTTCTAACCTGTTTCAACATGTAACTTTCACATCAGTGAAAAAAATTCGAAATGTATGCCCTTGCACGGTGTCCCATTTTATACAGGATATACCAAAAGTACCGGAACGGCAGAATAACTCGGCGGGAGAGCATTTTAAAGAAAAATGTAACACATTTTTTTCTCTTAGAAATACCATCCCAGATTAAATATAATGCAAATTTACAAGATATTCAGTGTCGTAGAAATTCTAGGGTTCTTAATGACGGTGTTTCTCAGTTTTTCCGCCACTGATTGACAGATTTGTGTAGAATCCAACAATTTTAACCTCAGTTTCATCAATCTATGTCAAGCATCTTCAGAGATTTCTAAATAAATGTCATATTTTTGTTTCAAATTTCAATCTACCATTAAAGTTTGGCAGAGTATATCCTTAAAACTTCGTCCTCTAAATTAATTTGATCTGTACCACGAGGTAAACACATGTACAGAGTGTTTTTAAGTACACTAGTCAATATCGTATAGTTTACCTACATACAAAAGACATCTTTGATTTCTACAATACTAAAGTGTCTATTTCAGAAGAAATTGTGCGACTATTACCGTTCCCTTTGCGGGGCCAAAAGGCCCAGCTTAGCGGCCTATCTAGCGGGCGTGCCCGCCCCCAAAGCCTACGCGGAGAAATTCTACATGCTCAGCGACGGCAAAATCTATCTCACGGCCTCCTTGGACAAAGCCATCTATTCGCACGGCGAGGAGATTAACGTCAACGTCCAGATCGAGAACAACAGCAACAAGACCATCAAAAGGATAAAGGTGAGATGTGTTTTTTTAAATAATTAGTGAAATGTTTTCCGTTCAATGAAATAGATACAGAAAAAAAACGGCAAAGCAAATGTCTTTAAATACAAACTACAGTCAGCTGTACTAGGTACAAACGAATAAAAAAGATTTTTCATTCGTTTGAAAACAAAATTTATGATGGTTTGAAGTTACCTAAACTCGGGGTAAATTTTCACCACCCTGTAAAGGCTCTTTGAAATTATGAATGTGAAGTCCCTAGCTATTTGTCTTAATTAAAATATTAATTTGAAGTCTGTGCTCCATCGTTAAACGCGCAATGTGTGCTGACATCACTAGATTTCTTAGTAATCTCAGATGTATATTTTCACATTTGTACATATCTGCCTCTGATATGAAGCTTCGCATCGATCAATTTATTCGATACGTATCTAGTGGTACTCTAATGCCTGCCCTGTCGACCTGGCGTGCTGGCGAACAGTCTCCGTTTTTTTACTGAGGGAAATTAGCAGTGCATTTCATTGTCGTTTGTGCCTGTGTGAGTGACTTTGACGGTTTACTTGGTCGAGTGTATGTAACGTGTTTTTATGGCAGTCAGTAGCATTGTGTATCGTGAGCATAGAGCGTCACGGCTTGACCACAAATTTAGCCTACTTTTGCTACTACAACGCGTATTGTTTTTTACTGGCATAATATGGATTACTACTGTTTATTTACTTGATTGTTGCTACAATATTTCCGACGTCTACATATTACATATGGTGATGAAATGACAAGTTAAAATATTGTGTTTTTTCGTAGTTTAGCCTTATTTTCTCACTGTTGAAAAAGGACTAAATATTGTTCACACTAGATTACGCGATTTTTGTTAAATATGAAAATAACTACAAAAATCCAAAGCTTAGCCCTAACTTAATCACTTTTATAATATTTCTGATAAAATGTTGATCCGCCTAGATACTATTTCTTATAAGAAAGAACAAATATTAAGTAATAATGTCATTTTCAGATTCAATCACATTTTTAACATAAATATCTCACGTTTCCGCAATAAATGTCAAATTCACAACACCTTTATTAACCAACACCCTCTAAAATCAAAATCAACACTGAAACCTCAAACATGACAACTTAAAATGTTACATCTCCGAATTTACCCTTACAGGAACTTTACCACTCCCGACATTTCCCTATCTCATTGATGCCTCCATTAGGTTATAGACCAGTAGTAGATATCCCCTTTACGATTGGGAAACTGTCTAATGACCCTAATATAGCCGCTAATGGCGCGTATATACTTTATAATTGCACAGGACGATCGTCGCAGACTCTACGTGGGCATGCCAGTATGTAAACGTTTTAATTCAAGCAATCCGATTAGTGAGAGTGCTCTAATCTAATGAAAACGAATACTTTTGTGGGTATAGTTAATCCCAATGGTCCAACAGGTTACAGAGTGGTTCGAAGTCTGTGGGAATGTTTAATTATACCTTAAGTGAGTAACTGGTTTCCAATATACAGTGTGTTCGTATATCTATTGGTTATTTTTCTACACGCTGAAAAAAAAGTAAAGTAAAATTTTGTGATGCTCGTTCAGGATGCCATAAAATCAAAAACAGTTGGCTGGAGTAACAAGAAAAATTTTTTAACACGATGGATTAACGGTTTCCTATAGTAAAAAAGTTAAATATAAAAACTACAAATAATTAGGTTCTATTTATTATTTACTAACCAACATATATTTTTTCTTCCACTACTTTTTTGAGTGACATAAAATACAGGGTGTTTCTGAAATAAGTGCGTTCCTTGAAAAGGGTGATAGAGGACACGAAAATAAGCAACTTATATTAATAAAAAAAAATTACATGAAGGTTTAGACAAATTTAAAACTGTCCATGGTGCAGCAGCCAGCTGTCCTTCCGACATCGAATTTGCCGCGCGTTGCAGTGCGAAAGGGCTGATGGCGATTTTGACGGTTTAGATTTTGTGTTCGAATATGCTGAATTTATTCAAATCTCGTTTAAAAGTACCACAAAAATTAAACGAACAAACGAATTACTTACCAATAGGCGATATGCTCTACAAAAATTATTCAAAGTAGTTTGCTAATAGACATGCTTTCAAACGACGGTCAAAATTAGTCCGCATACGTGCAAATACTCCCGGCATTTGTCGAATCCAAAGTATGCTGGCCGTGCACCTGCACAAGATGCACAGGGTCAGCCTACATTTATGGTTAATTTTCTCGAAAACAGAAGTATTTAGACCATCGGTAGCTTAATAAAAGTTGCTCATATTCGTACCCTCTATCGCCATTTTCAAGGAACGCACTTATTTCATAAACACCCTGTATAACGCGGTGTTATTTTGTGTTAAATAAATTATTTTTGATTTATGACATCCCAGATACGCACAACAAAGTTCTATATTTCATTTTCTTTTTAAGGTTTTGGCGGGAAGAAAAAATAACCAATCAATCGATATTTTTTCTTATTTGATGCGAGAATGTAGTATTTTCCTAAGGTGCGCAGTGTTCTGTTTTTGATTTCATAGCATCCTAGATGTGCGCATCCAAGTAATACGTATTATGCATTTTTTTTAGATGGGTACGAGGAAAGATAATCAGTAGACGTATTTTTCGGAGACAGACGTGGAATAATGCTACGGTGTTATTTTCTCAACAAAAAACCCTTACATGTTTTTTTTTTAAATTATATAAAAAATCATAGCAGGTCCGGCGTTCGTGGCAATGAGAAACCAGTAATTGCCAGATGACCTTTCAGGCCCTACCCACAAAAAATAGTCCCACTTGATTCCACCAGCCTACTTATATTTAGGGGTTACTAACACGAAAAATCAGGCATACTGGTATGAACAATTTTTTTTGAAAATTAACTTCTGTTAACATGATTAAAAAAAATTCGAATTTCGCAACAACAAAAGATAGTAGGTACGATGAAGCTGAAACTACCCGTCACACAGAACCCGCCAAACAGTGCCGTATATGCGGTGGGGCTCCAAAATGTGTTTTCATTATACGAAGCTTAAAAGCGCGTAATTAAATATAAAATAATCAAAATGTATCGAAAATAGTACTTTCCCGCCGAAATCAAACGGAAAGAGCATTAAATAATAAACAATTATAGTCGCAAGGGAAACTTGCTGGAGATATTCTTCTTACATTTAGAAAGTCATCTACTCTAAGGACTTCCTTGCACAAAAGTTATAAATAAACAAATTCGCGCCTTAGTTGTATAATAGTGCAATTATACGCGTTTCGCTACTTCAATTCTATGAAGCTTTTTTAAAATTACGATTGGCCAACGAAACTTGCAGAGATTCTTCTTCTTACATCTAAGAGGTGATTTGCCAATCATAATTTTAAAAAAGTTTCATGTAATTGAAGTAGTGAAACCCGTATATGCGGGCTATTTTGCAATTAACGGCCGAATTTGTTTTTGTGTCGCGACTTCCTCACTTCGGATCACTTCATAGATGTAAGAAAAACAATCCCTGCAATTTTCACAGGTGAAAAGTTATAAAGTTGCTTCCTTGCTATTGTCGACTATAATAATTGTTTATCTAATGCCCGTTCGGTTTGATTTCGCGAGGAAAGTACTATTTTCAATACGTTTTGATTATTTTATACTGAATTATGCGGTTTTAAGCTTCATATAATGAAAAAATAATAATTTGGGGCCCCACCGCATATACGGCACTGTTTGGCGCGTTCTGTGTGGCGGGTAGCTTCAGCTTCATGTGCATACGTACTACTAATAAACAAATAATGGCAATCAGAATATTTAACTTTCTATGACAAAAGATAAAAAGCACGAAATTTGAATTTTTCTCGAATTTCTCAAAAAATGTAACAAAAGAGATGTAACAAAATTATAAAGAAATACCTTTACCTTGGGACATACGAAAACCGAACATAATATAAGAGATACCGATCACATTAAATTAATCGCGGTTCGTTGGTCGGCCAGCAGGTGAATAATTGAGGGGGAATAATTCATAACAACTGATAAATTACGTCGGGGACGGCCATCAAAGCCATTTGTATGTATATTCGCTAAATTTACCGTTTCCATGCAGTGAGCGTGGTTAATTGCAGAATACTAATGTTGCATTCACAATATTTACAATTTTCGGGCAAACATGTGTACCTGACGGAGCATCAGCATGTATATGCTACAAAAAAAAAGATACAACATCGCAATTCGCTGTAGTGTTGCACAGAATGGAAATAGTAATAGGTTTTACAGCGAATTATTGCAATTTTATAGGCTTGTGCGGCGTAAAAGAGTTCTGTTTTGCCTCTATGTATTTATACATACGAGGCTTGATCAAAAAGTAACGGAAATGTTCAAGTTGAGCGTGTTGCATCTTGTCTATCGAGTTTAGTTTTTTGTGCATTGGTAGCACTGTCAGTGACGTCAATTTATAGACGGCTGCCACGCTCAGTTTGTGTTTAGCGAGCGAATGAGTGGCGAAGTGTCGGATCAGAGTTTATGATATTTTGTGTTAAAGATTAAGATTTTTGAGGTTGCCCCCCTCCCTTGGGGGGCAGAGTATGTAACAAAAAATTTATGTTTATCGGAAAAATAATTTTCCCGAGAGTTATTCGCTCTGTTTCATATTCAAGAGCCCACCATATACCGGGTGTCCCAGACCACCCGTCCACCTCTTCTAAAATCCAAAGTATGTACTTTGTGGTTATGTGAAAAATGGTTCAGATGAAAGTTACTAGTCTCCAAGGGGCACATATTGTCGTGACCTTGTCTGTGACCATGAAGGTAATTCTCAAGTTCATTTCAAGGTCAATTTAGTTTTTTTTAATGGAAAGCCTTATTTTCAACCCCGGATTCGGAAAGAGCGGAAAATTCTACGTTCATCTGATGTATCATGTGTGGGGTCCATTTGATCCCCCAAGGTCCATGAAGGTCAATTTTTTTTACCGAATCTTTCCACTCAAATGACCCCGCAAAGGTAAGGTTTAGCGAAACCCTCATTCCTCTGGATTCGCAAAGAGCGGAAAATTGTAGGTACGTGACCTACAAATAAATCGGGGAAAATACCTCGATATCTACGTAGATACATGATACGCGACCTTGGGGGGGTCAAATGGACCCCACACATGATACATCATCTAAACGTAGAATTTTCCGTTTTTTCCGAATCCGGGGTTGAAAATAAGCCTTTCCATTAAAAAAAAAGTTGACCTTGAAATGAACTTGAAAATCACAGACAAGGTCACGAGAATATGTGCCCCTTGGAGACCAGTAACTTTCATCTGAACCATTTTTCACATAACCATGTACTTTGGATTTTAGAAGGGGTGGACGGGTGGTCTGGGACACCCCGTATATAAAAAAAAACTGTTGACACGTTCTCGAGCTCGAGTTTTAAGACAAATGTGGACCAATTGTTAGTATCAATATGAATTTCTTATATGTACAGCGTTATTTTACATAACATTCGACTCCCATTGGCTTTTTTGTCCATCTCTATGGGAGAAAATTTGTAATGACCGAAGTTTTACAAAAATTTTTTATTATATTTAATTTTATCAATACTTATTTTACCGATCGTTATAATAAAAATGGGAACAGTATTTCTACCTCTTTTCGGTTTCAGGTTTTTTTTTACTCTAAAGGTACACTCACTCATATAATGTATTTACTGAACTAGAAAAAGGTACAACTTAGAGAACTGAACTGGAATTAATGCGACAAAAGGCAAACGTCTTGAAACTACTGAACCTTTAACAAAATATTAAAGGTTAAATAAAAAAATATATTTATTTTAATATTCATACTACTAGTAAAAATTTACCTTTTTAATAATTTAGTGTTGTCCCAACTTTGCTTAGGCATATTTCGATTTTGATAAGTTATTTAAAAGAAAAATGGCATTCCTTTAATAAGCAAAAAAAATGTCAATATATGAAGAAATGCTATTGTGATGAAAACATAAATGACTCCATTTTATTTAAACATAAATATGGCTAAATCAATTAGGTATATGTGAAAAACCAGATTCAATAATTATTTTCATGCAAATAGGAATTAGTTGTGTATAAATAAATAAACCCCAATTACAAAAGCATTGATTTAAATCGCTGATTAAACAATACTTGTGTATTTTATAGACTTAAACTGTTCGTATATAGATAAATGTGTTCATAATAGCCAAGGATAAATCGTTATTTTACATCCATCCATATTATTACATTAAATTCTAGAAAAAAAAAGAACATAAAATTATTATTTTTTTAAGAAAACTAATTTACGTATACATTTAAATATCAGGAAAGGTTTCCATCAAAATTACTGGGAAAAGGCAACAAATGGAAAAATCAATCTGCGAAAGTAAACTAAAGTAAAACTGAAAAAACAATTTTCCCGGTTACCATTAATTTCCGCTAAAACAACAAATACCGCTGTTACGAACAAAAATTGGAAACGGAAAATTCACTGGGAAAATATATTTTATAAAGTATCATAATAAACAAATATAGCTTCAATTGTAAATTCGACGAACTTAAAAGTTACAAAATCGATGACATCAACACTGCACTGAACTTAATACTAAGTATTACAAACAAAATTTCAAAGCAGAAGTAAAAAACTGGCAGAACTCCACTCTCAACTAAAGCAAGACTCGTACAATAACGGATAAAAGGCTATCATAACTCAAATATACTTCTTTCTTAATTAGGCCCCTTACGAAATGACTCATTAAAACCAAAGCGTAAAAAGGGGTAATTTAAAAATATGGCGAATGCGCTAATAACAATCTGCCATAAAATACTGCAAAGTAACTTGCTTGAAATAAAAAAAAAATAAACGAACAAAAATTTGAGAGGAACTATATTTAAAATTATTTTGAAGTATATTAATTAATTAGCGATGTAATAATATATTGGTAAATGTAGAAATAATGAACACTGCAGATATTTTTACATATACAAATTTGCCGCAAAGTTCTGCTTATAGCGGAATAAATAATTTTGCATTCGGTTGTTATTTAAATTTTTTTTTTAATTAGTCATAATTGCAACCAAAATATTTGACAGTATGAAAGACACAGACGGACCAATCGCTCCAAATTTGAGAAACAATCATTATTTTATACAGCGTGTTTTCTGTAGACATGCTGATTTTACAAATTGCAAACAGTTTCTCTGATTTGGCAAATGCAATACCGCTGTAGATACGTATTTACTAATACTAATATATTAATATATTTTTTCTTTGACTTTTATTATAGTACTTACGAGGTCTGTTCAGAAAATAACTGAACTTTACTTTTTTAACTTTATTATTAATTTTATACATTATTGGTCCTTATCTCATTCAAAGTACTTCCCTACCCTATTCACACACTTTTCCCAGCGATGTTTCCATTTCGCGAAGTAGTCCTGAATAGCTTCATTTGAAATGTCATTTAAAGTCTGTGACGAATTTGCTTTAATCAATCAATAGTCTGAAAATAGCGTCCTTTCAGCAATGAATTTCGGAAATAAGGAAAAATCTCAAGGAGTCAGGTCTGGGGAATAAGGAGGCTGAAAGAAGACAGTAACCTGATTTCTGGAACAAAACTGACGAATTGACAAAGCTGAGTGTGCGGGCACATTGTCATGATGCAACCATGAGTTGTCTCGTCACAACGCTCTTTTTGCGGACTTTTTCAGGTAACCGTTGTAAAACGCACAATTTCATAGAACTTGAAAAAAACAATGAGCATCACTTTGACATTGCATCGGAACTGACGTACTTTCTTGGGGCATGTAGATTCTTTACCAATCCATTGTGATGATTGAACTTTTATCTCAATGTCGTAGCCGTAAACCAAGCTTTCGTCTCCCGTTATGATCCTCTGAATGAATGTTTCGTCGTCATTGGATTGTTCAAGTTGCCGACAAACGTCCACACGATTTTCTTTCTGTCGTTCGGTCATCAAACGGGGAATAAATTTTGCTGCAACCCGATGCATGTTAAATTTTTCAGTCAAAATTTCATGGCATGACCCAATGGAGATGCTAACTTCTGCAATGTCTCTGATAGTCAATCGGCGATTTGCACACACCAGAGCCATCAGTTGAAGTCGAAGGCCTTCATAGTCGAGGATCATCTTCAATTGACTGACGACTACTTTTTTTTAAATCATGAAAACCCTTCGCAATATTGACTACAATCCAGAGCATCATCTCCGTAAGCTGGTTTCAAAAGTTGAAACGTTTCCGTGATACATGTGGTTACAGAAGAGGTTATGCACAACGCAATGCTGCCAACCGTATATCACCAAATAGCTCCATTAGCGCTTCTAAATTCAAATTCAATTAAAAAAGTTAGGTATATATAGGTAGTTATTTTTGCTAATTTTGAGGAATTTCACGTTTGATAAAAAAAAACTAAAAAAGGCATTCTCTGACCGCTACGCTTTCCACATTATCCCATACATTTGAATATTTAAGAAGCATAACCTCTCCAACATTTATATGAACATTTCTTTTCATCTGGAACGTTAACAAAACTAGGTATTAACTGACGTATTGCCGGTATAAGAGTTAAAGTAACAATAAATAAAATTAACAAAAAACAGTCGAAATATTATTTTTCAAACTGTCACAAAATATTGACATAATTCTGTTTCAATATCAAAAAGAATATTTTAACCGGAAGGAAAAAGCTTTTTTCTTCTAATCTTTTTCATATAGTTCTTTATACTGAACTATTTAGTATTTACTTTTGAACATTTATTTATTTCAACTGATCAAATTTTACAACTCAAACCAATCAACTATTATAATTTTTTTTATTCGAAAATTGAAAATTATGGCACCTAATATTAGGGTGGACGAAGATTATTAAAGACATAGATCCAAGTTAAATCGTATATTTTTCTGAAGCTGCAAGTATAGTGAAGAATTATTATTTTTCGATTGTAATTTGGTTTGTATTTTTCTCACTTTCTCCGAAAGGAAAGCAAGTTGTTAGGTTTCATTATTACTAGGGTCTTGAAGTTATTAATAATTCAGGAATTACCTATGTCAAACCGTCAAATTACTCGTAATTTGTAGTAAATTTTCTCCCATTTTCGCCAATTTTAACAATATTTCCAAATACTTTTCGACGAAATAACTATAAAAATGTTGCCAAAATGTATTTGGTTATACACTCACCTGCACGAAAAACGGAACAGTCACATTTTTTTAAATAATCTTATTTTTTTAATTGATTGTAATGTTTTTGTACTGTATTAGTGTAAACACTATCAAAACAAAATATTTTCTATGATTTTTAATAGGAAAATATTTATTCATGATTCACAGGTGTTTTGGGAACAAAATAAAAAAAGCAAGAAAGTATTGTGGCAAACTAAAGCAAAAATAACCAAAACTCAAACAATTTCCGTTCAATAACTTTTTCAATAATGAATACCTACACGACTTCTCATTATTGCATCAATTCGTCTTGGCATGCCAAAAATCAGGTTCCTGATGTCCTCTTGGGCAATAAGTTCCCATTCTTCCACAAGAGCTTCTTGAAGCTGATTTAAGGTTAGTGACGCAGGAAATGACTGCTCAATTGGGTTGGCATCTGGACTTAATACTGGCCACTCCATAACAGCAACGTTTATCTCTATATTGTCGTGTCATTCTTGCAGTAGGGGGTCTAGCATTATCATGCATTAGCAGGAAGTCATCTCCCATGAAACCGGCATAAGGACCGACAAAATCTTGGAGAATTTCACCAATGTACCTGGCAACTGTGAGGGAGACCCTTGGAACGATATAGAGTTCTGTATGCGCTTCCAGAGAAATTCCAGCCTAGACCATAACTGAACCCCCTTGATATCCGACTCTAGGACTGAAGGTACATTCGGCAAAACGTTCTTGTGGTCTTCGTCATACTCTCTCACGACCATCCGGAGACTGCAAACTAAATCTTGACTCGCCCGTGAACAAGACGCGACCCCATTTGTTTTCACCCCAAAGCTGGTGATTTCTAGCAAGCGGAAGTCGTGCAGTGCGATGACGTCTAAGAAGTTCCGGTCCTGTTGCAGGTCTACGACTAGTCAGATTCGCTTCTTCATGTCTACGTCTAACTGTCCTTTCACTTACGTTGGTATTTCGAACGTACTGAAGCCGATTTCTGATATATACAGCTGTAGCACGCCGATTCCGAAGGCTTTGCATGACAATAAAACGATGATCGTGGGCATTGGTTCTTCGTTGAGGATCAGTTCCAGGTCGCCTGCTGTAAGATCCAGTTTCCACAAAACGTCCATAAATGCGATGGACTGTGCTATTCGATATTTGATATTGTTGGGCTTAATCGCTGACTTCTTCCATCTTGAATCAATGCAAAAATAACAGCTGCTGTTTCAGAATTTCAAGAACGTCAAAAAGTTAAAAAAGGGTGAAAGCAGTGTTGTGAATTGTGTTGTGTTAGTTTAATCACATGAATAATGGCTGATTCATGTGATTAAACTAACACAACACAATTCACAACACTGCTTTCACCCTTTTTTAACTTTTTGACGTTTACAAAACAATTTAAAAACACGCATATCCAGAGCCCACTACGAACTTTTAAGGAATAAGATTACTGCATCATTCAGCTTACATAAATTTTATGCAAAATTATAAAATAGTATTTAAAGCATTCTTGAAAATTGTTTAAAAAGTTTTGTATTGCATATGTTTGCATTATTAGAAAAATAAACCATCTGAATTCTTTGAAATTTAAGCTTTTCTTGAAAAAAAATGCAAGTGCTCTGTTTTTCATGCCGGTGAGCGAGTGTATAAGGTTTCCAAAAAATGCAACACTCATGGAATATTATATTTTAGGTCTTCGTCGTTCAGCACGTAGATGTGTGCATGTTCTCCAACGGTAAATTTAAGAATGTAGTGGCCATGCTGAACGCCAAAGAAGACTGTCCCATCCACCACGGGGGTTACCTGGACAAGACATACACCCTTATCCCCATGAAGAGTTCAACGAAAAACTGGATAGCTCTGGAGGATTCCTACACGAAATCTGGGACCAGTTTGGCTTCCACAGTGACGTCAACTGTTAGTAAAGTTGAATTTTTTTATCATGCACCTCCTGATTATACAGGGTGTCCCATTTTAATGTCCCACCCCAAATATCTCGAAACCCGAGCAGAATGAGGAAAAATGTTTTAGACAAAAGTTATAGGGTTCGGAGGGGGACATACGATGGTGACCTTGAAAATGACCTTGAAGTCGATTTTCAAGGTCAAACGAGGGTCAACTTCGATTTTTCAAATGAAAACCCCTATTTTTTATTGCAGGATCGTATTCTACGGAAAAAAATACAAACTTTTTGCAGGAAACTTTTTTTCGAAAATGCATTTTTTTCCGAGTTTTTCACGAATTTCGTTCGTCATGTTGTTTGAAGTGTCAGATGGATCCTGGCTGGGATTCATGCATTACTCGCTGCCTGAGTCTTTAATGCTCGAGAGCAGGGCAACGGAACTTATCAAATTATCAAATTTTTTAATTGTTCGGTACGATCCAATAATCAGCATTACTGCGAGAGCGAAGAGACCGAGCGAGAACGTGCCATCGCGCAACTCCCGGGCCCCTACCGCATGTTCGAAGACGCTTGAAGATTACATGAGCAGGGAGCTGCGGCAGGAGAGGCTCGCTACCCCATCTGCCCCTACCGATCGCGCTGCTGCTGGAAAATAGAAAAACAGAAAATAACACAAACTTGACAAATCAAATCAACACACATGAGACTGCTAGAGTTCTCTGAGGAGAGGAACGGGGGCGTGCGTTCCCCTCGATTTTTTGGCAGCAATTTTATCCTTGTCTTGAACTGTTCCTCTCACACCTTTGATTTTATCAGGTGAAAATTGTTTACAGCTATTCAAAATAATAGAGAAACAAACGCGCCCCCTCTTCACTTTGTCCAGACGATCCTTATGTGTGTTAATTCGGAGAGTTGAAATTTCGCTGTTCCGGATTAGTTACACAACCATCGAGTACTAGTGTTTCTAGTGAAATAATACCCCAGTCTGTCCTAGTGGTCAATAGGATCCATCTGACACTTCAAACAACATGACGAACGAAATTCGTGAAAAACTCGGAAACAAATGCATTTTCGAAAAAAAGTTTCCTGCAAAAAGTTTGTATTTTTTTCCGTAGAATACGATCCTACAATAAAAAATAGGGGTTTTCATTTGAAAAATCGAAGTTGACCCTCGTTTGACCTTGAAAATCGACTTCAAGGTCATTTTCAAGGTCACCATCGTATGTCCCCCTCCGAACCCTATAACTTTTGTCTAAAACATTTTTCCTCATTCTGCTCGGGTTTCGAGATATTTGGGGTGGGACATTAAAATGGGACACCCTGTATAGAGTGTCCCGAAAATAGCTTGCAAACCATCTTTATTTCAGTACATAACTAAAACTAATCTCTTTAAGCGGTGCCCTAAATCAGTCATACGGATCTTAGAGCTGGCAGGAGACTATGTATTCTGATATTTAAAATAGCCCTGTAAAAGCGTCTAAGCTCCAAATAAAGCTTTCGACTCCGTCCATGACATTTCACGTCAGTTTCCCTTATCTCTGTTGAGTTCCAGGTGCACAACCCCGACGACCGCAACGTGTTCGCCATCTACGTCTCGTACTATGTGAAGGTGAAGCTGCTGGTGAGCCTGATGGGCGGCGAGGTCAGCCTGAAGTTACCCTTCACGCTGATGCACACCTGCACGGAGTTCGAGCACGCCGAGACGCTAGCGAGGGTGAGGCCGGACGTCCGCCTGCAGCTCAAGACCGACGCCTCCGCCGAGCCCATAAAGCCCGAGAAGGACGGCACGTGAGACAAGGAGGAAAAGGTAATCGAAGGGGGGACCCGCCGTCAGGGATAAATCTCGGGGTGGGAATTGGGGCGCCCGCCGAAGTTGATAGGCTAATTGGGGAGTTTGTAAAACAACGAGGAACTCTGCCGGGTATATTTCATACGGTCATTCATAGAACTTACGTTTTAAGTTTTCCTAATTGTTGTAAGTCGTTTTTTTTTCAAATAATTCAGGCTCTACGGAAGCTAAGGAAGCATTGCTTCCCTATCGTATTGTGAATTATATTTATTGTTTTCGTAACAA
Source organism: Anoplophora glabripennis (assembly GCF_000390285.2). NCBI lineage: Eukaryota > Metazoa > Arthropoda > Insecta > Coleoptera > Cerambycidae > Anoplophora > Anoplophora glabripennis. The sequence continues at coordinate 145,390 of NW_019417285.1, forward strand.
ATTTGCTTCAGTTTCCGCAATAACCAATATCCCTCTCATTGTAAATATCTCGCCTCTTATACTCTAACTTCAAATTATAGGCCAAGCAAAATTTTTACTCGAAAAAATTCCTATCCGCGAGATTATTGGAAAATTGTCTAAGGGAACATAATAGGTACAAGACATCTCTTATCTGGTCAAAAAATTTGATTAGCTATAACTTTTCTATTTAAAGAAATAAGTGAGGAAAACAGTTTTTTCACTTTGCAGGGAAAACCATCAATTTTAGCGAAAAGTGAGGGTTTTGTCATACTTTAAAAGTGTGCCAAAAGTGGGCTCTGTAGGTGCAATACTTTTCGCACAATTCAATTTATTTTTAACGGAGGCTCCATAAGCTATGAAGCTTCTGTACAGGCGTTAATTTTCAACCAAACATGATTCTGAAAGCGTCATTGTAATCTTAAAGACATAAATAAGCAACTTATTAAAAAAAATCACCATTTTTGACATTAACATTCTCAAATTGTGCATTAAAAAACCGTGCGTTTTTCGCTTATAAACAATTTGAATAAAATTGTTGCTATTTATGCAACCTCACCGAAAATAGATACAATGGATAGCTAGCAAAAAAATACAAATTTTTTAAAAAAATAAGCACCCTCTACGACCAACAGCAGCCAAGATAAGAATTTTTTTAATCGTATCGCAATTGTTTATAAACATTAAGACTTGAATTTTTCGCAAAATAAAGTTTACGACGTAAACTACGATTTCCCGTGAATTGCATTGAAAAATGTGGAAAATTAACGACTCACGAGCCCTTTAAAGAGAAGGTACTCGCTAAGTACTGTCAAATTGATGCGCGTTGTAAATTTTGCAATATCTCGGCTTCTATTCATCGTAGAACCTTATTTTTTTTAAACAGGGGTAGTTCGACGAAAAAATATCAATGGGCATATTTACGAATTCGTAGAATAGCCCTGAACCCCTGAAAAAATGTCACAAAAATTATTGTTAAACGAAATATTAATTAAAATTTCAATTTCGGAATTATTTTGCTATTATTAAATAAATAAATTAAGCTATCGTTCATTTAAGGTAATTTTTTGTATATTAAGCCAAAGTAAACTTATTTTTTCAATATTTTGTTAGTTATTTAATTACGATTTAAATGTACAATTAAAGTAAAAATTCACAACATAATCAAAATTAATTAAAAAAATAATCACAACCATTTTCAATAATAGATTTAATTTAATTTTTTTCTATTTTTATGAAAAATAACTTTTTAAATGAACGATAGCTTCATTTATTTATTTAATAATAGTAAAATAATTCCGAAATTGAAATTTTAATTAATATTTCGTTTAACAAGTTTTGTGAAATTTTTGTAAATTAAAAAATTATGAAATATGCATTTTTTCTGGGGTTCAGGGCTATTCTATGAATTCGTAAATATGCCCATTGTTATTTTTTCGTCGAGCTACCCCTGTTTAAAAAAAAAAAGAAGTTTCTACGATGAATAGAAGCCGAGATATTGCAAAATTTTACAGCGCGCATCAATTTGAACTTTGGATTTCACTTTTCTCGCGCGCGCGACTCACTTGGACGAGCTTCCCCCACCACCACGCCGGACATTTTACTTAGCAAGTGCCTCTCTTTAAAGGGCTCGTGAGTCGTTAATTTTCCCCATTCTTCAATGCAATGCACGGGAAATCGTAGTTTACGTCGTAAACTTTATTTTGCGCAAAATTCAAGACTTTTTTAAATTCTTATCTTGGCTCCTGTTGGTCGTAGTGCTTTTTTTTAATTGTATTTTTTGCCAGCTATCCATTGTATCTATTTTCGGTGAGGTAGCATAAAGAGCAACAATTTTATTCAAATTGTTTATAAGCAAAAAACACACGGTTTTTTAATGCACAATTTCAGAATGTTAATGTAAATGTAAAACGGTGATATTTTTTAATAGGTCGCTTAATTACGTCTTTAAGATTACAATGACGCTTTCAGAATCATGTTGGGTTGAAAATTAACGCCGCGTACAGAGGCTTAAAGTTCATAACTTTTGGAGCCTCCGTTATAAACAAATTGAATTGTGCGAAAACTATTGCACCTACAGCGCCCACTTTTGGCACACTTTTAAAGTATAACAAAACCCTCAACTATCCATCACTTTTCTTGTTTTTTGCAATATTTTTTTTGTTTATTAACCGATTTTAATTTAACAAGTCCCATTTTGTATATAATTTTATTCCCTACAAGTTGTCTGTGAGTCACTTTTCGCTGAAATTGATGGTTTTCCCTGCAAAGTGAAAAAACTGTCTTCCTAACTTATTTGTTTAAATAGAAACGTTAGCTAATAACATTTTTTGACTCGCGAGATGAGAGATGTCTTGTATTATGTTCCTTTAGACAATTTTACAATAATCTTGCGGATAGTAATTTTCTCGAGTTATTGGAACGTTCGATTCGAAAGAGTGATGATCGAGCCTACGCGGTTTGACTTCTTGAAATGCGTCAATGTGTCAGTTTCTAGCTGAATCGTGTCAGTGCGTGACATATCCGTACAACAAAACGTGTTATTTTCTCATTTTATCTAATCATCAGGGTAGTCCTAAATGACCGAATTCGACAAATCAAGGGACGTTATACTCGTATGATAAACAATGTGTACAAAGAAATTCGAATATGAAAAATATGTCAGTGTGTGATGCCTTGGAAATATCAACTTCTTTAATAAAAAAGTACCTGTTACAAGTATTTATTGTGCGTAAAAAAGTGGTAAAAGTTTAAAAAAGCAAACAAGAGGTGAAAGGGAAAATTGAAATTGACATTAAATATACGATCCGTAGGATTTTATTTTAAAAATGAATTTCCAACATTAAAGAAAATTCAAACTGCAATCACAGAAACCTAGGCACCCTGTAAATACTTTTTTCCAATGTAAATTTCGTTTAAGGCTTTTAGGTTAGAATTAATAATTTTGAGGTTAGGTTTTTGAAAAAAAACATCAGATATATCATCAAGGATCATAATAATCAATTTTATTAATAGCAGATACTTTTTTTTTTCTACAACTGAACATCGAGTATTTAAAAATTTTTTCTTCAACATTGAGGTTGAGGCGCTCCATAAGCATTAAAAAAAGGTTTTTTAGAAAAAACCTCACCGGAATACGAAAATTCAGATTACCACGAGATTATTAAAAAAAAAATCACGACGAGACGATGAAAATTGGCGAGTGGCGAGAATTTTGTCCAATATTTCCCTCTGTGAGCCGTACTTATTACTTTATAGAGCTACAAGTGTTATCGTCGCCAATAGAAGAGAATGGTGCATTACAATATTTGTAGTGTATTTTTTATTAGCGAAAAAATTCTACGCGTATAATTTCATGGACAAATTAACAATAAGGAAAAGACCATGAAAACCGACCCTAAATAAATTAACCTAACCACCTGAATTAAATAATTCCAGTTTCGTCAACAGAGTGACATATTTGCGTTGGTATTTTGTATATTGCAGATTTACATTTAAGCGACTCGCCGCCGTTACTATCGGCCGTTGTTGGCACTGCCAACTTAGCAACATAAGGACATGACAGTGCAAAGTTTCAACTTCTGAATCTTTAAGTACAAACGTCACTTCTCCACTTTTTTTAATACAAAAAACCGTCTACGTTCGTCTGCAAACTCACATTACATAAATTAGCCTCGCAAAGCCCAAGACAGAACTCGCTAGATCCTCTTGAGATAACTAGATTTATGGAAAGGTTTTTAAAACGGCTTGTAAGTTTACATAAACGGCTACATTGTGCTCCAACAATTCCGGAACGTAGACGGGGCGTACATTAATTTCAACCAGCTTGTCCGTAAAGTAGTTCGGGCAATTTAACCCTAGACGAATAAAGTTTATTCAAATGAGCGTAGTTTTAGTCATTTTTGTATGATGAAATCCATTTTAGTCATAACACTCGAAGCCACAAGCTCTCGGGAGTCGACCTTTTCTCTTTTGTAAATTTGCATTTCGTCGAAAACCGAAAGGAGGCTATGAATTTTCATTTCAAAATCGAAAAAGCAACTTCCATATTATTAAGTCTAAAAATACAGTGTCACCAAGAAAATATCATATAGGAGATTATTTTATCAATCAATTTTCAAATTGGGACTCGCAAATATACACGGTGTACCATTTTAAATAACCCATTGCAATATCTTCTTAGGGAAGCACTTTGAAGAAAAAATGTTTAAACAAAAATTGTAGGGTTCTAAGGGTAGAAGTCATTTGAAGGTCATAAAGCTATTAATATTTTATATTCTAATTATGTATAGGTAATATTAAATTGACGAAAAAATGATTTGTATCGATATAATCCTTCTAATATTTAATAACAAAAACAAAAAAAAACGTAAAGTTCAATATTTTTTATAAGGTAATAAATAATATTTTCAATTAATTTAATATTGAGTATTTTCACCTCTGTTTCTAATTACACCCTCACATCAAAAAGTGTTTGAATATCGTTTTGGTCCAGTTAGTTTCCTATTTCAAGATGTTCCATGTCCTACATGTTATAAGACCGATTTAAATGACGTTATACTAGACATGTTCAATGGGATTCAGGTCTGGATTCATACTAGCCAGAACATAGCATACGGTGTGTTATATATATTCCAGAAATTAAAGATGCATCAAGTTTTATTTTAAACGAACAATGTGCGTTCGAGTTTTCAATCCTGCATATAAGCTGAACTTGCAACTTTTACAATTTGAGACTATTGTATATTTCACCTTTTCCGCTCTATACATTTGTGTACTTTTGAAAATTAATTTTATTTTAAAAAACCCAAACCGCGCGACACAGAAGATGTCTCGCTAATCTGTCATTTACATTTAAAGACTAGCTAAATCACTGTAAGAGACGTCACTACGATGACGCGTGAAAAGTGAGGCTTTATGCCAATAATAATAATCTAAGACTGAAATTCTGTAAAATATTAATTTCAAATCAGCATGTTGTCTTTTCTAGGTCGTGGTGGAGATCAACAAAGCCCAGGCCGAAACCGCCCCCGCCCAGGACGTCGCAGGGCACCCCATAAAAGACGACGACCCTACACAGGAGACCAAGAAGACGGGGACCAAAGCGAAAAGCGAGAATCTCGACGAAATAGTGACGGTGAAAAGGGACGACGCGGACGAGACGGGCAAGCCCCCCGAACAGTGCGTCAACGGGGGCCGCAGGGAGGAGGAAGAGGAGGAGGAGGAGGAGTGCAAACACAAGGGGTTCAGTTTCCAGAGAGCGTGGTGTTGCCTGAGGACCAGGCGCACCTCATAACGCCGGTTCGGCGGGCGCGGCGGACTCAGACTGTCAAAATTCGTAGGGGATGTGTGTACGTTAGGACAGAAAAGACGCTATGTAAAATATAAAACAGCTTAGGTTAACAGTCGTATGTTTAGAGGTATGTTTCGAAAGGTGTTTAACTTCTCGGTTGGTTTTGTAATATTGAAGTCGATTTATCTTTATGCCAAAGTGGATTTATGTACTTATTTATGAATATAGAAGCATACATACAACTTACAGCGCTGTTTTCTTAACCTAATAAAAATACAAAAAAAGCAAGGATCAAAAGAGTGTAACTAAAAAAAATGTTACTGCAACTACACAGAAGATAAACCTTAAATATGAACAAACCAATATTTTAATTGTAGTTATAATTCGCAATGTATATGAGCCCAGAAAAAAATCATTTTATATAATTACAAATATCTGCCGTGACATTTTATTTTAAACACATCCATTCACATTTTGAGAATCGCTGTCCACATCGAAGGCTAAAACCCTGTAAGCTACTGGTTGCCAAACTAATAATCAGTTCGGGAGGAGCGGCTCTTGACAGAGTCGTACTTGGCTCATTTTCTTAATTTTCAATTCAGTCCTTTTAGGCTTTGTTCCGGATGATTCATGCTTTTATTTCATATGTCTGCATAAGCCATTAAATTGTAGTCAACATACGCGTTTAAATATAAAAAATTTAAATTGTAACAACTGGTAAATTATTTCAAAAATATGTACATTTAATGTAATCTCTTCTGAATTAATATTGCAAATTTATATTATGAAGAATTTACACGTTGTTGTTTCTCTGACGTCACTTAAATGACAGACTTACAGATTTCTATACAGGGTGATTCATAAATAGTGACCAAAAATGCAACCTCATATTCTAGGCTGACTTTTAATTTTTATCTAGGACGCTTCGTGATAAAGATACAGGGTGTTAAACTTAAACAAATATTTTTAATTCTTTTTAATAATTTAAAAACTAGTATGTCAAATAATTTGAAATTGGATACATGTATTTATGCAAACATTGTCCAAAATCTGAGGCCTTTTTCTAAAATTTAGATGCTCCAGTGGCGGAGATACAGGGTATCAGTGGCATCTAAATAAAATAGTACGCCACTGCTTTACGGTAACTAATCATGATATTTTCGAATTCGTCTTTCAATTTTCTACAAATTACTACTCTCTTATGTTTTTCGAAGAAAAAAATTGATTTTCGAGTAAAATTTAAAAAACCATCTGAAAAACACTTTTACTTAAATGAAACGACAAACACTAATCATTCGGTTACTTAATTGAATAAACAAATTAATAACATTAGTCGTTATTTTAATGATTTTATTTGAGTAAATGCTCAAAAATACCTTAATTTCCACGAACACGGGCGCAACATCCTTTTAGTAACGAAAAAGTAATTTGTTCAAAATTTATTGTTGCTTGATTCTGATGAAAAGCATTATTTATTCTTTATTCTAACTGCTCAGGTGTATTAAATTGATCATTGTATACCAGCCGTTTAACAGCACCCCACAAAAAGAAATCCACTGGGTTGAGGTCCGGTGTTTTCAGTTCGTTTTTTTAAGTTTTACTCGAAAATCAGGCTTTTCTGAAAAACATAAGAGTAGAGAGTAGTAATTTGTAGAAAATATCATGATTGTTACCGTAAAGCAGTGGCGTACTATTTTATTTAGAAAAATATGCCAGCGATCCGTGCATCTCCGCTACTGAATTTAAATTTTAGAAAAAGGCCTCAGATTTTGGACAATGTTTACATAAATACTAAATTATTTCACTCACTAGTTTTTAAATTAGTAAAAAAAAATTTAATTAAAAATATTTACATTTATATATTTTTTAAATTAACACACGAAGCTTAGATGAAAACTTTACAGGAAAGACTACCCTTAAAATTCATCAAAGAATACGAGGTTTCATTTTTGGCCACCGTTTGTGAATCACCCTCTATAGAAAACTTATAAAAACACGTTTTCAACATAGTCAATATGATACTGAAACCTTGTCTCTCAACTCTAAAATTTGTAAGGTATTTTCATTTCTTAACTTTAGCGTTTCTATTTAATATTAATATTATTGTGTTACGACATATCTTATGAGAAAAGTGAGTCCGGTTCTGTTAAGAGCCGCGTATACCCGAAAAATTTTACTATCACTGTTTATCGGAAGGGTGCCGAGAGGGGCAAAACAACGTTGATGGGTCGACATGATTGTGCCGATTTGTTATTTTCACGGTGTTCTTCTTTAAGCGCTTTTAAGAGTATTGAATTGTTATCTTAAGTGGAGTATGGTACATCCAAGTGAAATATGGTGGTTTACCGGAAAAGTGAAAAAGAATAAAATACGTTAAAATCGTATTTTCTATGCAACGAAAGTTCACAAGCGTTAACATTATTATGTATCACAATTGCAGCAACTTAAAAAATTTTATATTGGAAGTCGATCTATTTTTTTGTGCCAAAGTGGATTTATGTACTCGCAAAAAAGTCGATTTACTAAAAATCGTTTATAAATTATAATATAATAAAATTGTATAACCTTAACATTCGAAAACAATTATTATAATTATACATTTGTTTTTATTAATAAATAAATAATACTTGTTAATATTTAAAATATAAAAAATATCTTTTTCATTCATGTGTCTAGCTAAAAAGCTGTCTTTATTCGAGGTAGCTCCCTATGGATTAAAAATGCATTAAAGGCTAGGATAATGACCGCATATTACGGCAGGACAAGATTCACTCTCGTTAAATCTTGTGAGTCAGCGGTCAGAAGCGGTCTGAACTTTGATTTGAAAATATATTTTTTCAGCGTAAATATGCATTTTAAATTTTTTTTAATCACGTATTCGTATTCTACGCATCTGTCCCTATCTTTCCTTAAAATTAATGACATTCTGACTGAATGTGAGTGGAATCGATTTTTATTTAAACCATTCTTTTAACAAATATCGCATTTTTGTATTTTAATTAGTAGCGGGGCAAAGAGGGTTAAATAAACAATTTTAAAATTTAAGAAATTCAATAAAAACTGCGATTTCAGAGAATTCTTATAATTTATCCAGATGAACAAAACTGATAAATGTAACATAAAAATGGTTTTATTAAATGCTTAAAATAGCGTCCACCAACTTCTTCGTAATAGGCCAAATGGCTTCTATCCTAAACAACTTCTTGCTTGCGTCTTCTACCACACTATCTTATCCTTATTGTCTAACTCAACACGTTATTCATAATGCCCTTACATTTGATTTGAAAACCGTAGGTTATGATATATCAAAAAACATTTACATTTTCATTAAAATACATTACTGCTCGTCAAGAACCAACGGGAAGGTATGATATATATCATTGCCAGGAAAGGATGAAGAAAGGTTGTTAGTTTACATTAGATAAGTTATTAAATAAAAATAATCAACAATAAAATAATCCCGCATTACTGCACTGCACTGCTAGGCAATTTGTCAACGACTGAAATTTATGTTCGGTGGCGTTATGTGCGGCGTTTGCCCGCGTGCGCTTTCTTCAAATGGTCGTATACATTTTTACCACCTCCACGTTTAGTTCGACCAGACCCGTATATGGGTATGACTAAATAAATATAGGAACAAGTTTTTCAAATATTTCAATTTCAGTTGCTGTGTAGCGACCGAACCTGGTATATACTACCTAGCTCTTTGATCTTCAATTGAGATCGAAATGACTATACCTGTATAGATGATCTTCCAAAAAAACAAACTAAAGACACCTACTTGTTTCCATTTCAATTTATTTAATCCTATTCACTCCGCCACTGGTTGAAGTATTAACGTTTTTAAAAACTTAAAGTTTAAATAATTTTATTCGTTATTATACTCTGGCACTGTATGCATTAATTCGCCTTAAATATGACTAGATTAATCGGCCCCGAAAGCCTGCTGCAACGTCGCTGTATGTTACAGTACCTGCCCCTTTTATTACAATTTACTTGATATCTTAATTAAATTAATTAAATTTCTAATATCCACACGACATGTTATAAAGCGGAAGGTTAATTATAAGTTATAATGTCCCGAGGGCCTCGCCTAGAAAGTTCTAGCAGTTCCAAAGGCGAAAGCTCGAAAACGATCCGCTCCTCCAGTATACCCACTATTTATGCGCGAATTTGGTATGTCGTTCAAAGAGAAACTTTAGAGAACTTCAAAGGTAAAATATTTAGTAAAGGGTCTACGAAAACAGTAGAAAACAGATGATTTTACTAATAAAAATAATCGATAACTCAATATTAACGTTACATAACCTCAAAAAAAAAATTGTAATTAATTTGCAACAACTTTGTTTTAGCTAAGCGACTTTTGTCAAACTCGATATTGTCAGAGTAAAATTCCGTGATAATTTCAGATTTTTGAGATTGGTGTACACCTTGTATAAGCTAAAAACCCTCTATTGGCAGATTAGGTTAGTTATAATAATGTCAGGATGCATTAGAACAGCTTCAAAATGCTTGAAAATTATTTTTAAAAAATACATCAAAGCAGCAATACTTACAGGAACAAAAACCTTCAAAGAGCAATAAAACAAATTAAAAAACTTCAGAATACAACAAAATGTTATAGTTGCTTCAGAAAATTTCTGAAAAACTTCAAATCCATTATAAAAGACATTAACAAAACACCTTTATGATATGAAAAATGGCATTAAAAATACATAAAAAACACTAGATGCCTCGAAATAAATTGAACACTTCAAAATTTTCAATATGCATAGAAATATATCAAAAACTTAAATACGTATAACGAAATACTTCCTGGAAATGCTTCAAAATTCGCCTGGAAATACCTCCGATCAGTAAATCCCGGCCCTATGACATTAATCTTTCACTTTGAAATAATATTTACATATCCTAAAGCAAGTTCCACGTATTTTTGTGTGCTCTAAAGCTATTTTGTTCCACTTTAATGCTTTCTTCGGCTTGAACCCGTTTCGATGTGCTTTGACCTGTTTCACAACTTTATGTCCCATCCTGTATAAAAAAAATGTAATCTAGTAGAGAATCACTTCTGCCGATTAAAAGTACTGAAACGCTTTTCACGAGGCTTTTTGGAGAAATTCAACAATCTGGCAATGTATAAAAGAGGACTCACAGTGATAGGGGCATTCGGCATATCCTCGAACAATCAGCTTGTCCTCCAGCTGGCCGTCGCTGTTAGGGCTGGTCACTTTAATTAGGATATATTTGAAGACTCCCGAAGGATCGATATCAACGTCTTTCACTTGGGGGATCAAGGTGGAGGACATTTTTCTCAACTGCAGGAAAGTGCGTAGCATAAAACACTCCTGAAAAGAAAAGTTAGTTCAGCGGAAGGGGAAATAATGCGAGTGTTACTTTTCCCGTTTGTTCTCAGTAATGTAAGAAATAAAAATTAAGTATGATTAATTTTGGTAGGGATTACGTGCTTGCTGTGCTTAGTGATGGTTCAAAGAAAATGTAATTCATTGCTTTGTTGGTAATGAGATTTTTTTTAATCTAAAATATTAGCAGTTGTTAATATTATCTAGTTAGTTGTAAATATTTTAGTAGCACTTTATGGCTATATTAAGGTTTACCAAGTTATTTAATAAATATAAAATTAACCTTATTTAAATGAAAAAATTGATATTAGACAACAAATAAGAGAAATTCGTAAAAATCATTAACTGAGATAATTACATTTGCGCGGAAAGACAAAAATTTACAAGAAATAATAATCCTTTAGATATTTTAGGTGACATTGCTTTTGTAAAAATTTATAGATTTTCAAAAACTATTAGCTTCGTTCGTACAGCAGTCAGAAATATCAGCAACTGTATGACACATGCGTGATAGGTCAAACGCGTTCGCACAGCGATAATCCGTGACCCTGACTAAAAATTTGATGTTCGCAGATCAAAACTTATGAGTTGGGGACTGGTTTCCAACCATCAAAATAATCCGCCCACTCCCAACTAATTTTCGGTTTCGGACATACGAACTATGCGCACTCTTGAACTAGCGCTGTTCTATGCTGTCAAGTACTAATCATTTTAAACACGTTTAATTAAAGCTTACCGTAAATATAAAAAGTATATACATACAGGGTGTATGTATCGAATTTTACCTATTCATTTTATTCATCATTTTATCGATGTGGGCTCCTTTAACTGCCAAAACGAAATGAGCTCCGACTTCGATAGTTTGAATAGTGTCTAAACCCAGCCAGGCCAGGTCAGGGTTTTTTGTATGTAAAACATACAAAAATGACCCAAATAGTACAAAAAATTCAGTTATTATACAGTTCCTAGCGGGCAGCCGACCAGAGCACACGTGTTTTGTGAAAGTGTAGTGCAAGGAGCAAATTCTACCTGCCTTTATTAAGGCTACCTGGAAAGAATCCCTTTCTTTCCTTTTAATCACCGACCTAATCCCCGGCTTAAGCATAGACGCCGTCGGCATCTTTGTTACAGCACCTGTGCCGGGGTTATGCCCAGGTAAGTTTTTACTTATTTATCAGTTATTTGCATTACTTTAGAATACATTTCTTTAAAATTGCGACCCCCGACAAACAATATACCAGACAGACAAATACACCAAAAGACACGTACGCCCCCGTGAGGGGGCATCCCCACACGACTAACACTTACACACCTTCCCCCCCACACACACATACACACACACAC
>NW_019417285.1:161449-173026 GCF_000390285.2 Anoplophora glabripennis
CATAAACATGACACTACCCCCGGGGTTTACACAGACGAGCCGGCGAAGCAAGAAGAGCGCCAGAAGAAAGGGCCCTAGCCGGCGGGGCCCAGCCAGGACAAAAGGAGGTCCCACAAAGCGCCTACACCGGCCGCATTTGCGGTCGGGGTAGACGACGGATGGGGCCCACCTACGAAGGCTGTCCAGGCCTACACGAGATGAGGCAGGATAAAGAGGGATAATCCCCCTCGATCCCAAATCATTGAGGCCAATTTCTAGCCATAGAATAATGGCGCGAGTTATTATACAGGGAGCCTCGAAGCAAAATGGATTGGCTATCTCTAGACTTTAGTTAAAGGTTAATTGTTTATTTTCAACCTACAACAAACTGAAATGGATAGAGTTGTACAATTATTTTTTATAGGTCATATACCACAGACCACCTAGACTGGCTTTTAGAGCAACTTTGGTGAAAACACTTTGGAGCCTGATTTGGAGCCCAGCGTTTAGTCGTATCCTAGCATTTGACGTGTACGCATCGCTGTGATTTCGATAATTAGACGTTTTATCATGGGCAAGTGTATTGTAAAACATTGTATAAATAGAAGTGATCGAGTTAGTGAAGAGAGACCAAAAGTTTCCTTCTTTAGGTAATTAAAAAAAAGGAATATATAAAAGGTAAATATGTACGCCATTTTTCGGTAACGTCACAAGTTTCCAGGGTTAGGTTTATAATTTTGTTCGCCCACATAGTGTAGTGATTAACGTGATAGTGTTATTATAAAATAATGAATGAATTACTGTAAAATATTTTTAGTAATTGTTTATTTTATGTGTCTTAAATTTTTATGAAATTTTACCAATTCCCGTCGTTTCGAGATAGCTGAAAATTAATTAAATATTTTTTTCAATTAGAGAAATCGCAAACAAAACTAATTTCAGATTCAGTATTCGTACAGTCAATTAATTTTTATTAAAGATCGTGGTTGTTTGACGTATCCATCTCGAGATGTCGTAGTAAGATGCTAAGAAACAGAAAAATTAATAAAATTTTTAAATAATGATGAACGCAGAACACCTAGGCTACAGAAAATTAAAATTGTTTATCATATATTAAAAAACTTTCTGAATGTGAACATATTTGAAAATTTGCATGAACATCAATTTGGTAATTTGCCTAACAATTGTAATCATTTAATAGAACTTGTAAGGGCTGAATGTGAAAAGTATATCGATGTACGAATAAATCATGAAGTCAAATTATTTAATTCGGTAAAATCTACGAAAAGACAAATATTAAATAAATTAATATTATTTAGAGGATAATAAATATATTTAAATTATTTTGTAGTTTTATCTAATATGACACTAAAATATACTATTTTCTGAATTACAAACTTAAAATTGAATATTTGTGATAAGATGCAATATAATGTTTAATATGTAATAAAAATATTACTTAATCTGGATCTGCTTAAAGATGCGTGCGATCAGATTGCCTTCCACACTCCACTTCCCCGGATTTTGCATTCACTGGTACCCGTGCATTGGAATTAATTACGGCCAGTCTAGTTGGTCTGTGGTCAAATACCGTTAAATCCTTTCTAGATTTTTCTATACTCTTTATCGCTGTTGCGGAGCAGATACATATACAACTGTGGCTTATTTATTTATAAAATTAAAAGTCGCTCTATTATTTGATCCCATGGGAAATTTGAATAGAGGAAAATTCGATTCGATGCTAACTTCCTTGCGGTGTGGAAGGAACCTCTGTTATATGTTTTGTGGTGGAACCGGACCGACATAACCACAAAATTATTATTTTAATAAACAATTTGTACTATAAAAATATGACTTATTAAGGATTGTTACACCGATTTTAAGATTGAATCATGTTAACGCGCGATGCAGAACTAATTTGGAATACTCTGAAAGGCATAATATGTGTTTACAAACCGGCGGAAGTCTCCACGAGAAGATTACGAACGACTATCATAAACAAGATATGTGCAGGTTAGTATCTATAATATAACAGCTGATTTAATTAATTTAAAGTCGACTTACTCAAATTTCTCTTTAAAAATTCGTCTTTGCACTCACTTCACCACTTGCCAAAATAACTCAACAAAAATCTAGACACGACTGCGCGTGCGTGTTGTTCTACCACTTATTTCAAATTCTCTGCATCTGCAACTTGATTTTTAGAACTAAACGAAATGGACGTGAGACCCCCTGAAGGATATGTAGCGATTGAAGGCAACCCTTCAAAAAATCTAACAGTTGTAGTAAGGCCAAATTATGCTGACCATCCTCTAGTCGTAGGCCCAAGATACCAGGAACAGGATTTACCTGTGAGCTGGTCAAACTATTTGGGACATAACACTTCTGGAGTACTAAGTAAGCAATAATTGAATAACATGTTGTGGTCAGTCAAAATAATTCATTTATTTCCTTAGTTTTTGGCTTAAGAAGTGGTACTAGGTGGGCGAAATTTGTTAGAGAGAATCTACCTACAAGGGCGTATAGAGTAAAAGGAGTTTTTGGACGAGCTACTGAGAATGGTTTTAAAGATGGGAAAGTTGTGGAAAGGTCTACTTGGAGACACATCAGGCAATGGAATTTGGAAAGACTGTTATCGTCAATGCAGGCTGCCCATCAGAAAAAAATGTTTGAGTAAGTAGGGCCACTGTGCTGTTAAAAACATTTATTAAATAGTAAAAATACTATTTAATAAATGTTTTTACTTTAAGCTTTGATGTCAATAAAAATTGGTTATTTTGGGGTCAGCTTACTACAAACAGTTATTTTAAATTCAGGTTTTCAATTAATTACTGCTTGAATTCAATAAATATTGCAATTTTTGACTATCCCTTATGTTGCATAATTTTAATTGAAAATGATCATTCACGCTTGAATTAAATACTGAAAATAGATTTACAAAACCGACAACGAAGTAAAAAGAAAGGGTTTATTGAAGAATATCTTCAGAATACCGTAATAAATCTTCTTCATTTCATCTTTATTTTTTGTAACTGTTGCCATTAATTAGAATAGAGTTTTCGGAAAGTATTCTATAACCGAAAGAATTCAATAGAATAAAAAAACATGCCGGGTTATATAAATAGAAAAGCCATATAAATTCTGGTGATTAAAGAGTGTGATTGAAGAGATTGTCCTTAGCTGTCTTAGAACCAATAACAAGAACGAAAATCAATATTAGAGCGGGTCTAAACGTGATGATAATAGTTCTGTCCCCACAGGCTTAGCCCGAGAACAGATCGAAGAAAGCCATTGTAAGTCTAATTATGGGAAATTATGTTGAAAAAAAGGAAACCGGGAAGGAAATAATATTTAATAGTTTTCTTACTTCAACTAACACTTGAATTATATATATTTTTTTATTTGTAGAATGTGTGGAGTAGATATGCAGTCCCAGCTGGCTTATGATCTAGCAATTAAAGGACCCATTAGACCTATAAATTCTAAAATCCCCATAATATATGGACTGAAATGTGTGGAATTCGAGCCACCAGGCTTCACGATAGGTAAATATGAAATATGTAACCTCTCAGTAGCAATCATATGTGGGGAATCCTAAAATTTCCAGTATATAAAGAAGAGGGTTGTAATGATTTATTTAACCGTTACAACAATTATATTTTGGGAAGAAGTAATCACACGCACTATAGTTAATATTAGACCAATCTAAGATTAATAATGGCTGTGGACATTTCCTTCAGTATTACTTGTTAAATTTTTATTTTTCCGCTTTTAAATTTCCAGACAAAATATTCGAATTCGAGTGCATCCTGTTGCCTACGTGTCGAACACATCCAAACGATAAATGTCGTAGACTACAGGGTGTCAAATATATTAGAATAGTTTTGGGTCTTCTTCTTCCTTTTCTAGTGGTTAGTCCTAATCAGTCCCATGGCATAATTAGGCCGATTGTGCTTCCCACTATTTAGTCCTATTCAGCAAGTAGTTTTGTTCTTGCCTTGGGTGCCAAATAGGATCTCCCCAGGAGCGTCATTCTACTACGTGCAAATCCTGGGCACTCGCCTAAGATATGCAGAGAAGTTTCATCCGCCGAATCACATCCTCGGCAGACCCGACTGTCTACAAGCTTTAACTTATGTAGAGGTTTCCTAAAGTGACAGTGTCCCGTTGTGATTCTCCTGAGCCGGATTTTATTCAAGCTCAGTAACTCATTTGCTCTTTCAAAGGATACTCCATGAGCTCCTTAGAATAACTATGTCCTGGCCTTGAAGTCCAGTATTTTCTGTGTTCTGTCTCAGTCCATTTGCCCAGGGCCCGCCAGACCACACTGGCAGATGTGCCACAGAAGGGCTCCAATGAACTCTGTCTCGGATCCCTTCCTAGCAAGTTCATCCGCTTTCTCGTTCCCACAAATGCCTTTATGTCCTGGCAGCCAACACAATCTGACTGTATTATTGATGGCCAGTTCAGTCAGCATTTGTAAACAATCCCACAGAAGTTTTGAACTTATCTTGCATGCATCATAATTTTGGTTAATCAGCCATTTTCAGTAGAAAGAAAAAAAAAAGGGAATATATTCTGTTCGACATCTTCACAGACCATGTGAATAGTGTAGCAAAGAGATTTTTAATACTAAAATTGTTTTAATGAACTATTAGCGAGCAAGTGGTTTTCGAATGTGTCCACCTTGTTGGGATTTTTTGCTAATTTGTATAGAAATACTATTGTCCAATTTGATTGTTCAGTCAAATTAAATATTTAATTATTCTTATTAATTTAATATTTCATTTATATTCTATAGTCTTGGCGACATAAAAATTTGGAATATAGTAAATGTTCTAGAGATGGTAATATTAAGAAAACCTCATTGTAAAATTCTGTGGAAACAATAAACCATTATTTACGGCATCCGCTATATAAACTTGTCCATAATAGACCAGGCAATAAAGAACGATTTACCCCAAAATATCTAGATTTTCGCGGCCCGGTCCGATTTTAATGCGGTTTTTTGCATTTTGTTCAGAAAGACCGTCGGAAAAAAGTCCCGCCTTTTTTATTATCCGGAAGTGGCGGAAATGCATCGCGGGTGCATAAAGTGCATCTAGAAGTGCATCGCATCCGAGAAACTTGCCAAAGTGCACAAAATACCGCAAAAATTGGTACTCGGGGGTTTTGGGGGCGCAGAATTCGAATATGCATATATCCAGTCCACCCGACCCCCCGGGGGCGACTTCCGGTCGCCTGGGGGGCGCGGGGGGCACGTGGATTGCAAGGATTTCCGAATGACTCGAAAAATGGATCTCGGGGGTTTTCGCAGGTGCTGATTCCGAGTTCGAGGGTGAAAAATATCCCCTGTGCTCGTGGAGGGGGCAGTGGGGGGTGGGGGATTATAATATTCATGAACTGGTAACATGGAATAATGAGTATTTTGGGGATAGAAAATTATAACATGTATAAATACACTTTTATACTTTAGAACAATAAATATATTTAAAAAAATTATCAGGCTTATCGTTTCTTATTCCAACCGAACTTTTTAGATTGAGTTTCGTCCCATGATTTTTCATTAATTTATATTCATCCTTCTTAGAAATAATCAGAAATAGTCATCGGACGCATTTGGCAGAGTCAGATTCGGAATAAGCACCGGCAAAAACCCCCCCGAGATCCATTTTTCCAGTCATTTCGAGAACTTTAAATTTCATACCCCCCTCCCCCTACCGCCCCCTCCACGAGCACAGGGGATATTTTACACTCTCGAATTCGGAATCAGCACCCGCGAAAACCCCCGAGAAAAACCATTTTTCCAGTCATTAGGAGAACCTTGCAATCCACGTGCCCCCGCGCCCCCCAGGCGGCCGGAAGTCGCCCCCCGGGGGGTCGGGTGGACTGGATATATGCATATTCGAATTCTGCGCCCCCAAAACCCCCGAGTACCAATTTTTGCGGTATTTTGTGCACTTTGGCAAGTTTCTCGGATGCGATGCACTTCTAGATGCACTTTATGCACCCGCGATGCATTTCCGCCACTTCCGGATAATAAAAAAGGCGGGACTTTTTTCCGACGGTCTTTCTGAACAAAATGCAAAAAACCGCATTAAAATCGGACCGGGCCGCGAAAATCTAGTTATTTTTCTCTTTATTGCCTGGTCTATAAATAGAGGATTTATTGTACTGCGTATTCCTGAAATTTCATTTTGTCATCGTTATTCATTTATTACTTTACCTACGACCACTACTGTAAATACTTAAAAACACACCATCTGCGATCAATGTAAGATTCCTATTACGTACGGTAAAAAAATCACACAGTTTTCCTAGCAACCGCCTAGCAACGGTCAATACAATACTGTTTGTATTGACTGTTGCTAGGCGGTTGCTAGGAAAACTGTACAATTTTTTTACCAAGCTGTGCGATTTTTTTACCGTACGTAAAATAGGAATCTTACATTGATCGCAGACGGTGTGTTTTTAAGTATTTACAGTAGTGGTCGTAGGTAAAGTATAGTACGTAATACGTGGTGTAATGCAATTATGCACTCATAGAATTTGTACTAACTTTTCCATTCGTGCTGTGTTGTAAAATGCTTTTTACAACACTTATTACGTAATATACTATTTTTCAGAAATCCAGTGTATAAATGAATACGAAACATATTTAAAAAGCTTGATACACGAGATTGGATGGAAACTCCACTCTACCGCTTACTGTACAGCTATAAAGTGTATTAGACACAGTTGCTTTACCCTGGACCATGCCCTGTTAATGAAACACTGGGATTTACAGAACATCGTCACCAATATAGAACAATGCAACAATATATTAAGTGAAAATGAACATTTGCTAAAACAAGAAAGTGTAGCATTGCGATAATGTATGCTGTGATTTTTTAATATCTGCGGCACATACATGCAGTGGAGATTTTAATGGTCACACGGTATATTTGAGTTTGTTAATGTTTGTATAATAAATGTATACATAAATGTGTATTTTTTATTTATAAAACACCAGACAAAAACCTTTTAAAGCCACTATAGATAAAACTTCAGAAATTGAAATTTAAATACATTTCTGCCAAGAGATGGCGTTAGGCTCTGGTATGAAAGCACAGTTTATTGAAGACTAAAGTGTATTCTGCAATGTTTGTTTAGGCAGAGATTTAAAAATGCTTGGTTTTTGACATACAGTTTTTTTTTCTGAACTTTGCCTAAAAATGAACGAATGAAAAATTATGAATTATTATTTACAATGCTTCCAAGTTTCCAATTGCAGAGGCCATTATGGAATGTCTTGGAGGATCACCATTGGGTGAAAGGTGGTTCTATCCATAACCTGTCCGTCCCCACAGAGCCTAGCTCAAGAACAACAAGGGCAGATCAGAGATTCCTAGCTAAATAAGTTAAACACGTCAAAGGTAATTCTGTAACTGGCTGTGACCAGATATACAGATCACGACATAAACCAAAAAACCATCACACTTTGAATATTAGCACAAGCCGTGAAAACCACAATTATGCAGGTATTTCACTTTTTATCCTTTATAAGAATATATAACTATGAACCGGAGTAACTAGTAAATAATTATCCAAAACAGTTTTTTATATGATTAGTCTTTGTCAAGGGTGATGATAGAACAGCCAGAATACAGGGTGTTTCTGTAAATGATGGCATTTGAATATACCCGGTATATGAAGGAGATTTGCCATTACTGACGTTCCACCACCGGCTTTTTGGAAAGTTTCTTAGCCCTTATTATTATGTATAACATTTAGTAATATTCAGTAATTGTTATTAATTGTATACAGGGCGTATTTAAATGGAGGGGCACAAATGATACCAGAGATTCCTTGGGTGAAAATAAGTCGATTTAACTTAACATACCTATATCCCATATACTTATTATCTATATACTGGTAGCCGGCTATAGGCCCCCGTGTACGGAATTGTCCGGAGAGAAGGAGATACTTTTCTGTCTCTCCCGAGGAATTAGAATCCAATGTGCATGCCCTGCACACAAAATCATGAACGAGTGGAGAGAGCAAGAGGGCTGTGGTCCTTACTACAGATTGCCCACTGCTTAGATTGTGACATTTTACTTATTGTATCTAGCGAAATTGTCACATTCTCGCATCGGCATCTGCTTCTGACGCATGCGCACCATTCCCTGTTTACTTGGCAAGGACAGAGCGATGAGGCTTTCCTTCCAGTCAAGATCCAAACAAAACTCATAGTATATAGATCCCAAATCGCATAATAAAATAGATACAGGGTGTCAAACTGAAAAATAAAAAATGGTTTTTCCTTAATAATTTCTATAATTTTAGTCATAAATATTTCAGAGAGATTTTTTAATGATGGGAAAAATAATATAATAATAATGATTTTTGAGTGTCGAGTACGAGGCACCCTCTACTGGCAACATTATGCATTAAATACGTAGTAACTTTTTTGCCAACCCCCGTATACAGCTTTTAGTAGCAAAATATGAAATATTAGACATTTTTGAACAAAAAAGGTATACTTATTGAAAATAGCTAAAGCCAACCGTTGAAGAGATATTTTTAATTACATAAATTAGTGTTACGGATTTATACCTCCACGAATACCAAGGTTCGAGTTGCTTAAATAAATAGAAAAATCGAGTAGATAAATGTCAGTTGATAATACTTGTAAATTGCAATTTTGAAGTATTAGTTTAAAGTGTTAATTGATTTTAGTCACTATTTACCTGCATCCTAGATATTAAATAGTTTTGGAATTGAATAAAATAACAAATTATGTATTCTAATCACGAGTATATCAATATGTTACAAGTATTTTTTAAATGTTACAAGAACTGTGCTGCTGCTGTATGACTTTATCATTCCAGATATCCCAATCGTCGTGTTCCTGCTAGAAAAACTTTTGCGGCGGTAGAAAGAAGACTTCGAGGAAACGGACACATTCAACCTTGTCCTGAAGGTACTGCGTCTTATTCGCGATGTAGAACTTGAAGAAGTTGTCCTTGCCAATTTACAAGATCAGAATTCTGAAACTAGTACCAGAAAATTGGCGACACACTATAACGTTTCACATACTACGATTTGGAAAATTGCAAATGATAATCTTTTATACCCCTACCATCTACAACCTGTGCAGGAATTGACTGCTGCGGATTTACCTAACAGGATAGATTTTTGTTAATGGTATATGAACATTTCAAGGGAAAACAGAAATATTTTATCCAGTATTTTGTTTGGTGATGAAGCGTCACTTCAAAGACATGGTTTAGTGAACCAACACAATAATCACTCATGGTCTGACGAAAATCCTCATCAAGTTTGTACATGCAAATTTCGACATAATTTTAGTTTAAATGTAGGAATCGTAGAAGATTATCTTATTGGTCCGTTTATATTCTTCCTCGGCGTCTCGGCGGAGCGGAATATTTGAGATTTTTAAATGAGCAACTCCCAATATTGCTTGAAGACGTGCCACTAGCTATCCGTGAATACATGTGATAAGCACATGAGGAAACTCCTGCTCATGGTACATTAGCAATGGTTAAATTTAAATTTTCCTGGGAGATGAATACTTCGAGGGAACGATACACCAGTCAATTGGCCTGCGCGACCACCGGATCTCATACCCATGGACTATTTTTATGGGGTCACTTAAAAAATGTTGTTTATTCCAACCCTATTGATAGTGTGGAGACGCTTCGTCAAAGAATTTTTGCAGCAGCTGAGGAAGTAAAGAATGACATACATATTTTTTCAAGAGTTCGTCGTAATTTTAATTGTAGAATTAGACTATGCTTACAGGAAAATGGAAATTACTTCAAAAATATATCCTTTAAAAAATCTTGTTTTTTTATTGTCGGCCAATTATTTCTCTGAAATTATCTGTTGACTGTTAAGTGACTTGGTTTTAGTTGTTTGCTCTTTTTTCTAATAGTTATTATTAAAGTAACAATAAATAGGTAAGTATTTTGCAATATTTTTTCACCTGAATTGTTATTTCATATGAGATTTCTTTAATGCAGAGTTTAAATAATTTCACATGGACAAGAAAATGTGTTTTTTAATAAAGACACCGAAAAAACAATTAAATAGAAATTATGCAATAAGTGTATTCACACCTGCAAATAATACGCAAAAATAGTAGAGTAAATTTAAAACAGGAAAAATAATGTTGTCTCAGTTCATTGATGCGCGCCCTTTTGGTCAAATTTTTGAATAGATTCACAACTAATAATTACTGTGAGGCAATTCGTTCTAAATTTATTAACAAAAGTGTCTGTTTATATCTTGGTATTCGTGGAGGTATAAATCCGTAACACTATAATTTATGAAATTAAAAATATCTCCGAAAGTATATTTTTTTTATTTAAAAAAGTCCAATATTTCATATTTTGTTACTAAAAGCGGTTTACGGGGGTTGGCAAAAAAGTTACTACATATCCAATGCAAAACGTTGCCTGCAGAGGGCGCCTCGTACTCGACACTCAAGAATCATTATTATATTATTTTTCCCATCATTAAAAAACCTCTTTGTTGAAAATTTGAAACATTTCTGACTAAAACTATAGAAATTATTAAAGAAAAACCATTTTTTATTTTTCACTTTGACACCCTGTATCTTTTTTATTATGCGACTTGGGATATAGGTATGTTAAGTTAAATCGACTTATTTTCACCGAAGAAATCTCTGGTATCATTTGTGCCCCTCCATTTAAATACCCTGTAGAAGCATTGTTACATATTTCTCAATACGTATTACGAAATTAATAGTTTTGTGTGACTACAAATGAAATAGCAGTTTTGTCAAACACATTTCCTTTTCCCCTTTTTCTCACCTCAACAAGAAAGAAAAACAATTGCATCAAATTTTACCGAGTTTTCTTTTTCTAACATAAGGTCTACTTGAAAAACCTATTTGGACCCCACCAGCATTATTTAACAATTTCCAGCATTATTTAGCTGTTTACTAGATATTAGCGAAGTGTAATTTAATATTAGTTGGGACACATTGTCGTGGATCTTGATTAACTCTCTGTTGCGTCGTTGCGTCAGTCTATCAACATCACAGACCACCTAGACTGGCCGTATCTAATGCCAATGCACGGATACCAGTGAATGCAAAATCCGGGGAAGTGGAGTGTGGAAGGCAATCTGATCGCGCGCATCTTTAAGCAGATCCGGATTAAGTAATATTTTTATTACATATTAAATATTATATTGCATCTTATGACAAATATTCAATTTTAAGTTTGTAATTCAGAAAATAGTATATTTTAGTGTCATATTAAATAAAACTACAAAATAATTTAAATATATTTATTATCCTCTAAATAATATTAATTTATTTAATATTTGTCTTTTCGTAGATTTTACCGAATTAAATAATTTGACTTCATGATTTATTCGTACATCGATATACTTTTCACATTCAGCCCTTACAAGTTCTATTAAATGATTACAATTGTTAGGCAAATTATCAAATTGATGTTCATGCAAATTTTCAAATATGTTCACATTCAGAAAGTTTTTTAATACATGATAAACAATTTTATTTTTCTGTAGCCTAGGTGTTCTGCTTTCATCATTATTAAAAAA